>NW_010360995.1:120499-123316 GCF_000414095.1 Morus notabilis | reverse complement strand
CATCAAAATCAACAATTTAGAGTTTGATCTTTCTCACCAAACATTCTCGTTTAATTAGATGCAATTGTACCATATTAGTGTGCCATAGTTCAAAGTCAATGTTCATAAACAATTCTTAATTCAAATCATGATTCTTTGACAATGGAAATTTATACCGGAGAATCGAATGGAAAATAAGGATTCATGTGGCTAATCCACTCATTTTGAGTTCTCAAATGAGGTTAGGTCAATCCCACATCGAGTTTCGTGGTCAAAAACAGGGTTTCTAGGCTGTTTAGGGTCAGTTTTAGTGGGAACCGGTCGACCGGTGACAGAGGAGTGTAACTCCACCGGTCGGCCGGTGGAAAGGTAACTGGTCGACCGGATCGGTCGACCAGTGGAAGGGTGACCGGTCGACCGGTGGGGAAGAGTTCCAGGGCCAGCCATGTAATGACTGAGAAAATTTCAGACCTTAAATAATACAATTCATGTATTTTTAAGACAAGAATTTTCCTAGAAACTATTATGTTATATTGTGAATGGAGGATTTATTGAATTAATATATGCATTCCTAAATTCTATAGCAGATTTCATGTTTAGTTCATGTTTTGATCAAGTAAATTCGATTGATAAATTCTCGCCATATTTTAAGGCGGAATAATTTTTAGTACAAGTATAGTTTGAGAATCTTAATTTCAAGAATCTCTAAGCACAACACGATGTTAGCAGCGTATAAAAAAAAGGCACTAACATTTTAAAAGAAGAAAAAGATCCTTAATTGCCAGACAGTTAGGTTAAAGTTACTAGATAAATACATAAAGTAGAAGGGTACAATGTGAGCTCAGGAGTTGACAGCGTCAGAAACAATGTCATTCTCGGAATATAATGTAGAAAAGTTAAATTTAGAATTGGTTCAGTCTAGAATTAATTTCAAGACTTGAAACAGTTTGAAATATTACACGAGTACGAATATAAAATAATATTGAATTATTCAGAAATTAATATTAGACTGTAAGTAGTAGATTAACTTACGTGAGCTAAACTAATTACCTCTAATCAGTATAAATTTAATCTATTTAGAGGAAATAATTGAGTGTAAGATTAGGCACGTAATCTTGCCTTAATCAGATACTTTATATAGTGAAATTTTTAGGGTTCTTGCACTTTCTTTCTCTTGTTCCCGTTCACTCTCTCTCTCCCCTCACGTTCTCTCACAAAACCATCAATGGCCAAATACTCAAGTTGAGATTCTGACTTCCGTTTTTGACACCACCGGTGTCAATAGAAAGATTTCGATGAGCTGAGTTCAACGACATGTGGCACAACCTCCAACTCCATCGGAATCAGCCGCAATCACCGGCAGAAGTTTTGAAAATACCTATTTCTTCCCGTCGTGATATCTCTACCATCTGACCTTCGATTGAGATGCTTTCAGTCCCTAGGGACTCAGTGCAGCGAGACGAAGAAAACACATCCATTTTCACAGCTTGATTCTGGCTAGAGCACTGCCGTCAGTGGTGGCCAGAATCGCCGCCGCCGCCACCGTCGTTTCTCTCTCTGCAGGCCGTCATGGATGTCACCGCCCCTACCAATCAACTTAGAAGCTGACGCCCAGTACATCCCGACCAGCAGCCACTGTCGTCGTCGCAGTCTGGCTGAAAAACCGAGCCACTGCCATCATCCGTGGAGGGAAGAGGTGGTTCTGACGATCTAACCATTGGATCATAGTGACTTTGGTGTCACAACACTCAGAAGGAAGCGGGTAAGAAAACCCCCTAACCAATTTTAAGAATTGATGGCTGGAATACTGAGATTTAGGTCGCCAAATTTTACCGACGTTGCCGGTCCCGATAGGTACCGTTACAGGCCGAATGGTGTGAAATTGACCGCGCCAATGGACTCAGAAGGGTCAAGTTAGAGGGGTAGGACCCAAGTCTGCCACGAAAAAACTCTCCAGGAGCCTTCGCCGCCATACGCCGCCGCCATATTCTGGCGAGGTGTCGTTTCTCAGGCTATCGACATCCGTTTGATGATCCGACACCATATCCCGACTCGTTTTGATGTGCTGAACGAAATGGTGACGTCCGTTCAACCAAATTCAATTCTTATAAAAATGGTCTGGTACTGGTTGCACGCGGATCGAGGTGGTTCAGGCTAAATAAGTGAAGATCAGAATCGAGTGTTTAAAGCTACAATGTTCCTCAAGGATCATTCATAGTGCTTGCAGCTTTTCCCAAAATTAGTTTTGAGGAATACACAGGAGGACACGACAAGCGAGCTACTATCAGAACCGCTTAGCTTGAAATCCAGGCAAGTAGAAACCTTGCTTACAGTTTAATTAAGATAGTCATATAAGGCGTATGATTTTCATGAAATACGTTAATTATGAGATTCATGAATTAGGTTTATGTTTATGTTAAACATCGTATATAGTTTTCCAATAAAACTTAACGGTTTTCAAATAAGCATGTAAGCGAAAATCGTAAAGAAACGATATGCTAGACCCTTAATTTTATGACGGTAAATATGGACCTCAACACTATTATGAGCCCGTCAAGTGAGGTAAAGTAAAGTTTATTACAAGTGTATTATGGATGATAATTTAATTAATTATTAAAACTAATTAATTAAATTATCTAAGACTTAGAATATGGTTAAGGAAGTTAATTAATTACTAAGATTAATTAACTAACTTGTAGACTTAGTATATGAATAAGAGGGTTAATTAATTACCAAAATTAGTTAACTAAATTATTAGACTTATTATAAGGATAAGATAATTAATGAATTATCAATTTAGCACAAATTTGTAATGGCAATTAAGGAAAATAAGATTTT
>NW_010360995.1:91290-120303 GCF_000414095.1 Morus notabilis | reverse complement strand
GTAAGTAGGAATCTCGCCTACAGTATGAATAGATTTTAAAGAAAAAGTTACACATGTTATATATGCATGTTTATGCTTTAAGTATTGTATGCGATGCTATGTCATGCTGCATACACATAAGCAGCGCACATGAATTATATGTGCTTGAGTTAATTTAATATTATGTATACTATGCCAGATCATACTGCATACACTTAAGCAGTGCACATGAAGTATATGTGTTTGAGTACATTCCATGTTATAATATGCTCTGCTATGTCATATTGCATACACCTTAATAAGTCAAGAGGAACTTATAAGAATAATATCAGTTAAGTGCCGTACTAGCCTCCACAAGGGAGGTAACTGAAGCGCCACAAGGGCGAAAAAGAAAATAACAATAATGTCCTCCGACTCAAGGGAGGCATTCAAGTTCTAATCACGGTGTCGTGGGGGACCTTGCAAACCCTCACGTTCTGCTGATTGCGCGCAAGTGGTACGCAAGCACTCGGGCCCATCAGGAAGAAAGATAAGATAAGATAATAAGACTATGATAAGACATCATAATTAAGCATAATCAGCTCATGCATATTTATTTATGTGTACTTACAGTTATTTTACGAGATATAGTTCCTACTTGCTTAGCGAAAGCTCAATCAGATATGTTCATGCTGCAGGTAAGAAACCTATCAGCAATTTTTGATGGGCAATGGCGAGCGACGGACGAATGGTGGAGATGGGAATGGATACCGCTCACGCAGTTATCTTCCATAGTAAGTTTAAGAAAAATCATGTATATGTTTATATGATTCAAAGGTTTCAAGCATATATGTTTAAAAAGTATACGTACATATGTATATTAAGAAAACTGAGGTTGTAGCTAACAACCTTAGTTTTGAGTATTTAAGTTTTAGAACGTTGCAACAGTGCATCCAACAAATAAATGAATTTTAAACATGACAATTTAAATGATTGATTTTAAAAGGACTTTAAGATGTACTTGAATTTAAGATTTCTCACGAAATCCATTTTAAAGTCAAATGAGATGGCTCGATTGAATTGGCTAGTTTTAGAAAGGCTTTTAAAGAGTATTTGAAACAAGAGTTCAAACGCTAGTCTGTTGGAAAGATATTTCTAGAAGGTTTTATCTTAACTAAAATTAAGAAAAGCTTTAAGAAATTTAGTGATTCATTCTTTTGAAATTATTGTTATGAACTATGAAAGTATTTCTTCTTATATATAAAAAAAAATGTTCTGCAAATTTTAAGAAACCCCAATAAGTACGAGTTAAAATTTAAGCTACGGTGACGGTCTCCCAAGAGGGTCGTCACAGTTGGTATCGGAGCCGGTATCCTGCCATCCTACTCCACGTTGTCACACGTCTGCTTTGCCATAGTCCAAGTAAGTTGAAGTATGTTTATGTTAATTAGATTATAGTAGTTAAAAGACGCGAACACTTATTTAACGAGCAACCAAAGGTTAATATGTTCGCACGATTAATATCATCCTATCAAGGACCATTCAAGTCTAACCGCCCCAGTATTTTACTGTGTTGTATCCCCTTGGGCTAACAAGACGATATCTCGAGAAGTGTGATCATTTGAGGTGACCCCTTAATGATTGTTGCTGGGCTATGAAGCCAAGCAAAATATTGAAGCCAAGCAAAGTATCGGAGCCACGTACAGCAGTTTGAAAAGAAATAACTACCAAGACTCCTTTTGAGGAAGCACGTATGACTACGTTGCTAGCAACAGCTTTTCAGCATGGATCCATGAAGAGGATCTGAATATGTAGCATAAAGATGACGTTAATAAGTAAATGGACAATGTTACCCCGTCAAGTTAGATGTTGGCCACGTTCGACGACTATATATGTATATCAAGATACAATATAGGAAATAGAGCTTCAACATTAAGCAATACCAGCTTATGGTAGATGTTAAGCGACCCACTTAAGTTATGATACACGATGATTGCTAGCCTTAAAATGTTTAACAATCTCATAGAAAGTACCTATGTGTATGAATGTGATGATAAATAACGCACAAAGGCTATAAGTTAAGACAAATGTAAAGAGGTTTGAGATGTTGAGAATCTCATTTGGATATAGGTACAAGAACTAATGCAATGAGTTTAAATGTAAGTAGCAGTTTAAGTGATAAGAAAAGAACACCGAAGGTCATGGACAAATTGAGGGATGTTGTTCTAGGTTAGTTTTGACCAAACTAATCCCTCTACAATGATCTCAAGGGGAGATATTCTTACCCTATTTATGATTGAAGAATATATATACGGATTTTTTTAAAATCTCCTAAAAGAATTAAGATTGCATTAGGTAAAGATGATAAAGGTAAAAGTTGCTTTTGCAGTGAAGTATCGATTGGATGAAAGCAAGTGATGACGTAAGATAACAGGCAGTAAACAGGCAGTAAAGGTATGACAATACACTGTCATAAACTTATCCATTAGAAAATCATGGATTAGATGTGCTAAGTGACACAGTTTTACCCAGTCATCAATATAAATAGTATGATTTTCGTGATAATCAAGAGGTGTTGTAAGAAAGAAATTACAACAAGAGTGGAGCAAACCAATTAAGGATAGTATTTATCTATTAAGAAAAATTTGGTGGTGACGCCAATCTAAAGCAGATTTATTAGGACTTATAATTGAAACTTTGAGGACGGAAGTCATGAATTTATAAGTCAAACTCTTAATGGAGGATATGAAATGTAATCCTTTTAAAGGAGGAGATCTCTTGCATAAGTAAAGGAACAGTAAGGACTAATAGTTTAGTCAATATGATAAGTAAGTTAAAGGTAAGATAATGGGGTATCAAACGTACCAATGGTTTAAGGATTTTGTTTTATATATACCCTGCCCGATGATAAATAGGGGAAACTTATCAATCTAGGAATCTAAAGAAAATGAAAGAATTTTTAGGTGTAATCATTCTTACACTGGGAGGATGACCTTATTGAGTTTAGAGGTCGAGGATTAGGCTAAGAAGGATGGGTGTATAATAATTAAGACTATGATCTATGCTCTGAGAGGTACAAGGATCGAAAGACGGATGATCCTACTTAAGAACAAAAATGTCAACAGAAGGTAATACTTCGAAATATACCTAATTTTAGGAGAAATTATTGGAATTTTTCCAGAGTCATAAGTTTAAGATAATTGTTCTTTGAGGAAAGTAAACACGAGATGAAATGAGCTTAAGAACTTGATCATAAAGAGTAAATTAGAAGGGAGAATGCTAAAGTACGCAGATGGTATCTCCTTAAATGAGCTCATACTTTCGAGAGTAGTTTGAACTCGACACTAGATAAGAAGGAAAAGGGTAGACCCCTTAAAAAGACTCATAAAGCCTAAGAGACAGAACAATTGAGTGAGTGTCACATGGTAAAAAAATACATTAGTAACCCCAAAGGAAAAGATGATGTAGCTAGTTATGTAAGCAATACCTATCCTTCCTTTCATTTCTTTAAAAAGCTTCCCTAAAAGACAAGAACTATAAGTTAGTAAAGAAGTTGAGATTCTAGCCATAGCTTCAATTTCCTATATTTTAAAGAGGACCTCCCTCGCTCTGTCCCCGACTCTTGTGAGCCTGGTGCCTTACTATTGGATTGGCGCCGTTCTTTGCCTGAGCCTGTGAAGCGGTAGAAATGATCGCTACCATCTTGCACTCAATCGAAAGGACCCGTGCATTAAAGATATAAGGGATGAGGCTTTCGATCAAAAAAGCTGGGACTCCCGAAGTGCTAGCCGACACACTACTTCCTATAGACAACCATAGTTATCGCTTCCTCTCCTTATTCATTCTATAGGGCGAGTCCCTTCGTTCCTCTTCCTGAAGGGAAGCAAAGGATGTCGATGGGTTTTCAAAGTCAAAACCAAAGCAGATGGGTCCATTGATAGATACAAAGCCAGGTTGTGGTCTCAGGGTTATTGCCCGTAGTATGTGTTGGGCAATGATACCGTGATCCAATTTCCCGGTTGGATATTGGGAGGTAGGTCTGGGACTGACTTCTCAAGTCCAAAACGGACAATATCATACCAAGTGGGGGTGTTGGTCGTTAAATATGATATCAGAGACTCTACCCAGCCATAAATGTGGCCAACGAAAAGGTTGGGCCCCCATAAGGAGGGGTGATTATGACAGCCGTCAATCCCTTGAGGCACAAGGTCAAGAAAGGGTAAGTTGTGCAATCCTACATCGCCTGAGGATGTAGATAGGTCCTGGTTTATAAGGAATGACACCACCTCCCAATGGTATGAGGCCGATACATGTATTCTTTAAGGACTTAAGTATTTGAGGAAACTAGTTATTAAGTCAGATGATTATAAGATGAATATAAGGTCGGTAAACCTCAAGTAGTCATTCATAGACTCAGGAAACAACACAACCTTATCTGGTAGAAGTATGTGTTACAATAATTGCATGAAATTTAGAATTAGAAGGGTCTCATTACTCTATAAAATAAGGTTCAGACAAGGAAAATGCCAAACAATCGTGATATGATACGATGCTCGGCCATGGATTCTACAATAAGTTAGAATAAGAAAGTATTACAATACAGTTTTTGCCCGTAAGAAGGGATTCGAGGTACCTTTGAGTTAGTGCTTCACGTGAACTATCGATCAGATGATAGGTGAAGCTCCAACTTAAGTATAAATATATATATATATATATATGGAGAATAGTTCAATTGAGGCCCCACAGTTTGGATAAAAAAAAAACTGCTTAATGATTATGACAAACAAAGTAGAAGTGAGGATGGACCATGACCAATGGGGAAAGCTATTAGAACAAAAATAGAGAGCTCCTATAATTATTGACAGAAAGACTGATCTTTCTCCACTCATACTACAAGAGAAGGGCGGAGTACCCAGAAGAAAAATAAAAAAAAGTTTAATCAAGGGAAGAAGGATCCCCCAAAGTATTAGAACAAGTATATATAAATAAGCTATAGTTACTACTATGGCTAATAATAACGATTTGGATAATGGGAACCCATTAAGAAAATGTTAAGATGATAGATTCTTGAGTCATTCCATATATCAAATCATGATCCTGATAAAGAAACGCAGGAGTTAAGAGTAGAGAGCAAGTTGAGATCATGGATTAGTAGGAAAGAGACCTCATAGAAAGAAAGGTCAATGATCTTAGTAAGATCCTCAGAGAAGAAACACCAATGGAGGATGCTCTTCACATGAAGAATAACGAAAAACATTACAAAACCTCGGCTTCATTCTAATTTTGAAGATCAAATTTATATAAGCCTAGTGAATTGTAATGTCGAGGAGAATTAGTAGATAAATAAGTCTACTTATTTATGGATTTTTCCATAAATAAGCCATGCATTCTACAGGTTTAAAACCTCTCAGTACACGTGTTCATATTAGAATGACGTGTAAAATCTCAGTATGACAAGATATACTATGAAAAGCCTAATAAGTATATCTGAGTATGTTTAAGAGCACCGTGAGACATGAAAGAAATGACTTAATAGTACACCATGTCAGATAGTGACTGAGAATATTGGCTATGAGAGTGTAAAGTTTCAAGTAAACTATTTGACTTCAGATAAGTCATCACATTCTTAACGGTTCGGACAAATTGATGAACCAATAAGTAAGCACTCGATTAGTAATAACCATTTTATTCTAAGATTTAAGTAGTATTATGAGTGTAGAATTATGGAATTATGGAATAATCCCATGATTCAATATGTAGTATTACATTTTGTACTATGTAGTACCCCCAGAAACAACAAGGATAAATATTTTAATCCAAATTATGTGAAAGTAGTACACCACACTCAGAATTAGAGAGGATTCACGACAGTTGTATCGAAAGGATATTACGATAACCCAGGACCAAGTTCAGATAGATCTGATACTGGAGTCTCAGCCGAATCAAGGATAGAAATGTATAGTCTAAGTCGATGTTAAGTTAAAAATAGTTTCGAGATCAATCATGACTCATACTAGGTAATGGATTGACTAATCCTAAAGATTAATTCGGCTAAAGATGGAAATGACAATCGAGACTAGGAAGAGTGATTAGCCATTTTGGAGACAAACTATCTCATCCAAACCACTAGTTACCCTAACAGACGAAGGATGTTGCTGAAATTGTCTTGATTGATAGGAAGTTAAAGTAGAAGAACAACATCCAGCAGGAGAATTGTAAAAGATCTACATTCTAGAATAGAAGTGTGATCAAATCACGACGGATATGGTGGTAGAGTTGCCTAGAATATCCGATAGTAACGATGTATTTGGATAATCAGAGACCGATTGACAAGATCTGCACATTTTTGCCGATGAAACTCAGTTATTCTATTGAGAGACATCCATTTCACGAGTGTACATGACGCAATGGGGTCTAAGTTAAAGTTTAGTACAACTTTCCACCGCAGACAGATGGCCAATCTGAGAGGACCAGCCAGACCCTATAAGAAATGCTGAGAGCATGTGTCATGGATTTTAAAGGGAACTGGGATAGAAAGTTACCTTTGATAGAGTTTTCCTATAACAACAGCTATCACATGTCAATAGGAATGACACCTTTCGAAGCTCTATACGAAAGAAAATACAGGTCCCCAGTTCATTAGTATGAACTTGGGGAGAAGCATCTAGAAATGGTATCCTTTATCAGGAGAACCATAGAGGATGTGAGACTTATCATAAAGAGGTTCGATACAACTCACAGTCACCAAAAGAGCTATACAGATAAACATTGCGGACCTATAAAGTTTCAAGTAGGAGACTTAGTTTTCCTGAAGGTGGCACCGATGAAAGGAGTAATAAGATTCGGTAAAAGAGAGAAACTTAACCCAAGATACATCGAACAGTTGGGATCCTCAAAAGGATTAGTAAAGTCACATATAGACTAGCAGCGTCACCAGAATTGGCTTATGTACACAATTTCTTTCACGTATTGATATTGAGGAAGTATGTGACAGATCCATCGCATGTATTGCACCAAGAACCCGTCAACTGCACATAGACCTCACTTACGAGGAGAAACATGTCCAGATTCTAGCTCATGAGGAGAAAACCTTAAGGAATAAAGTAATTCCTCTGGTTAAAGTCTTGTAGTGAAATCATAATATTGAGGAAATTATTTGAGAACGCGAAGAGAATATGAGGAAAAACTACCCTGAGTTATTCTAATTTCTGGAACGAAAATTCTTAAGGGGGGTAGATTGTAATGACTGAGAAAATTCCAAACCTTAAATAATACAATTCATGTATTTTTAAGCCAAGAATTTTCCTAGAAATATTATGTTATATTATGAATGGAGGATTTATGGAATTAATATATGTATTCCTAAATTCTATAGCGGATTTCATGTTAAGTTCATGTTTCGATCAAGTAAATTCGATCGATAAATTCTTGCCATATTTTAAGGCGGAATAATTTTCAGTACAAGTATAGATTGAGAATCTTAATTTCAAGAATCTCCAAGCACAGCACGATGTTAGCAGCGTATAAAAAAACGCACTAACATTTTAAAAGAAGAAAAAAATCCTTAATTGCCAGACAATTAGGTTAAAGTCACTAGATAAATACCTAAAGTAGAAGGGTACAATGTGAGCTCGGGAGTTAACAGCGTTAGAAACAATGTCATTCCCGGAATATAATGCAGAAAAGTTAAATTTATAATTGGTTCAGTATAGAATTAATTTCAAGACTTGAAACAGTTTGAATTATTACGCGAGTAAGAATATAAAATAATATTGAATTATTCAGAAATTATTATTAGACTGTAAGTAGTAGATTAACTTACGTGAGCTAAACTAATTACCTCTAATCAGTATAAATTTAATCTGTTTAGAGGAAATAATTATGGGTAAGATCAGGCACGTAATCTTGTCTTAATCAGATACTTTATATAGTGAAATTTTTAGGGTTCTTGCACTTTCTTTCTCTTGTTCCCGTTCACTCTCTCTCTCCCCTCACGTTCTCTCACAAAACCATCAATGGCAAAATACTCAAGTTGAGATTCTGACTTTCGTTTTTGACACTACCGGTGTCAATAGAAAGATTTCGATGAGCTGAGTTCAACGACATGCGGCATGACCTCCAACTCCACCGGAATCAGCCACAATCACCGGCGGAAGTTTTGAAAATACCTATTTCTTCCCGTCGTGATATCTCCGCCATCCAACCTCCGATTGAGATGATTTCAGTCCCTAGGGACTCAGTGCAGCGAGACGAAGAAAACCCATCCATTTTCACAGCTTGATGCTGGCCGGAGCGCCGCCTTCCGTGGTAGCCAAAATTGTCGCCGCCACCACCATCATTTCTCTCTCTCCAGGCCATCGTGGATGTCACCGCCCCCACCAATGGACTCAAAAACTGATGCCCAGTACATCCCGACCAGCAGCCAGTGTCGCCGTCGCAGTTTGGTCAGAAAACGGAGCCACTGCCGTCGTCCGTGGAGGGAAGAGGTGGTTCCGATGATCTAACCGTTGGATCATAGTGAATTTGGTGTCACAACACTAAGAAGGAAGTGGGTAAGAAAACCCCTCAACCAATTTTAAGAACTGATGACCAGAATACTGAGATTTGGGTCGCCAGATTTTACCGACGTTGCCGGTCCCAATAGGTACTGTTACAGGCCAAATGGTGTGAAATTGACCACACCAATGGACTCAGAAGGGTCAAGTTAGGGGGGGTAGGACCCAAGTCCGCTGCGAAAAAACTCTCCGGGAGCCTCCGCCACCGCCGCCGCCGCCATATTCCGGCGAGGTGTCGTTCCTCAGGCTATCGACATCCGTTTGATGATCCGAGACCATATGTCAACTCGTTTCGACATACTGAATGAAATGGTGACGTCCGTTCAACCAAATTCAATTTTTATAAGAATGGTCTGGTACTGGTTGCACGCGGATCGAGGTGGTTCAAACTAAACAAGTGAAGATTAGAATCGAGTGTTTAACGCTACGATGTTCCTCAAGGATCATTCATAGTGCTTGCAGCTTTTCCCAAAATTAGTGTTGAGGAATACGCAGGAGGACACAACAAGCGAGATACTATCAGAACCGCTTAGCTCGGAATCCAGGCAAGTACAAACCTTGCTTACAGTTTAATTAAGATAGTCATATAAAGCGTATGATTTTCACGAAATACGTTAATTATGAGATTCGTGAATTAGGTTTATGTTTATGTTAAACGTCGTATATAGTTTTCCAATAAAACTTAACGGTTTTCAAATAAGCATGTAAGCCAAAATCGTAAAGAAACGATACGCTAGACCCTTAATTTTATGACGGTAAATATGGACCTCAACAGTATTATGAGGCCGTCAAGTGAGGTAAAGTAAAGTTTATTAAAAGTGTATTATGGAAGATAATTTAATTAATTATTAAAACTAATTAATTAAATTATCTAAGACTTAGAATATGGTTAAGGAAGTTAATTAATTACTAAGATTAATTAACTAACTTATGTAGACTTAGTATATGAATAAGAGGGTTAATTAATTACCAAAATTAGTTAACTAAATTATTAGACTTATTATAAGGATAAGATAATTAATGAATTATCAATTTTGCACAAATTTGTAATGGCAATTAAGGAAACTATGATTTTGAGGATTTAATAAATTAATCCTTATAGTAAATTATCCTTCAGTAAAGGAAAGGAATACATGCCTTAAGTAAAGGGCTAGATTTCCTTCATAAGCTGCTAAAATAGTATAGCAAACGACAGATAATCTCACACTCTCAATGGGTGTTCATTTTCAGAAGTAAGTAAGAGAATAGGCTGTTTCGCAAAAAGTGGATTCCAGCTCTGTAAATCAGGTAAGTAGGAATCTCGCCTACAGTATGAATAGATTTTAAAGAAAAAGTTACACATGTTATATATGCATGTTTATACTTTAAGTATTGTATGTGATGCTATGTCATGCTGCATACACATAAGCAGCGCACATGAATTATATGTGTTTGAGTTAATTTAATGTTATGTATACTATGCTAGATCATACTGCATACACTTAAGTAGTGCACATGAAGTATATGTGTTTGAGTACATTCCATGTTATAATATTCTCTGCTATGTCATATTGCATACACCTTAATAAGTCAAGAGGAACTTATAAGAATAATATCAGTTCAGTGCCGTACCAGCCTCCACAAGGGAGGTAACTGAAGCTCCACAAGGGAGAAAAAGAAAATAACAATAATGTCCTCCGACTCAAGGGAGGCATTCAAGTTATAATCACGGTGTCGTGGGGGACCTTGCAAACCCTCATGTTCCGATGATTGCGCGCAAGTGGTACGCGAGCACTCGGGCCCATCAGTAAGAAAGATAAGATAAGATAATAAGACTATGATAAGACATCATAATTAAGCACAATCAGCTCATGCATATTTATTCATGTGTACTTACAGTTATTTTGCGAGATATAGTTCCTACTTGCTGAGCGAAAGCTCAATCAGATATGTTCATGCTGTAGGTAAGAACCCTATCAACAATTTTTGAAGGGCAATGGTGAGCGGCGGACAAATGGTGGAGATGGGAATGGATACCGCTCACGCAGTTATCTTCCGCAGTAAGTTTAAGAAAAATCATGTATATGTCTATATGATTCAAAGGTTTCAAGCATGTATGTTTAAAAAGTATACGTACATATGTATGTTAAGAAAACCGAGGTTGTAGCTAACAACCCTAGTTTTGAGTATTTAATTTTTAGAACGTTGCTACAGTGCATCCAACAAATAAATGAATTTTAAACATGACGATTTAAATGATTCATTTGAAAAGGACTTTAAGATGTACTTGAATTTAAGATTTCTCACGAAATCCATTTTAAAGTCAAATGAGATGGCTCGATTGAATTGGCTAGTTTTATAAAGACTTTTAAAGGGTATTTGAAACAAGAGTTCAAATGCTACTCCGTTTGAAGGATATTTCTAGAAGATTTTATCTTAACTAAAATTAAGAAAAGCTTTAAGAAATTTAGTGATTCATTCTTTCGAAATTATTGTTATGAACTATGAAAGTATTTCTTCTTATATATAAAAAAAAAATGTTCCGCAAATTTTAAGAAACCCCAATAAGTACGAGTTAAAATTTAAGCTACGGTGACGGCCTCCCAGGAGGGTCGTCACAAGCCATGGCCGATTCGCGAGGAACAAAGCCAAAACCTGCAAATTTTGGGTTCGATTTCGACATATTCTCAAGGGAAATGTATAGATCTAGTTTCAAATCAACAAATGGGGTCCAAAGAATAAAAAACCCCTAATTTTCATCAAGGTTTCACCAAATCCCATTCGAAAACAAAATTTAAACCAAAAATCACCAAACTCGACTAAAACGAGTTCCACAAAGCTAAATCTGAAAATCTAAAGTAAGTTTCAAAGAGTTTTACCTCAATCCAAGCTTTGATGTTGAAAATCTCTTAAAAATCTCTGTTTTTCTTCAAATCCGGTTCAAGAATGTTCTTGAGAGAGAGGGAAAACTTGAAAGAAAGAGAGAGGAAGAGGTGGGCGAGAGAGAGAGAGAGAGAGAGCTCGGTGAGGGAGAGAGAATAAGAGAGAGTGTGAGTGCGTGAGAGGGTTACGGGAGAGGAGGGAAAAGAAAAGAAAGAAAGAAAAGAAAGGAAGAAAAGGAAAATAAGATGAGGAAAAGAAAATAACAGGGAAAGACAAATAAAAGTAAAGAGGGGTGAAACTGTAAATACTAAAAATAAATTTAAAAGCTCATGATTAATTAAGAAAATAAATTTAAGCACACTAATAAACCACAATTATCATAATTAAACAAGTTTAATTCTGGAGGGCGTTACAATAGCAGGGAAATGGAACCACCTTCTTTGTCCATTACTTTTCCAATGCTTTAAGTAAATATGTTTGGTGTGCAGAATTAGAAAGGACTGGTTAAGATTAATTTTAAATATTATGTTTGGTGAATAATTTAAAGGAATTATTGGATAAACTTTTGTCCAATTCATTCTCAAATCCCTTCAGGAGGGGATGTTGCTATGCTCTGCTGAGGCGTGGGATAACTTTTAACTAGACCACATTTTAAAAAAATTAGGAACCTGTTTGTAATTTTTTTATAAACTTTAGGACCTAATTCTAATTTTTAAAAAAATTAGGGGTCAAAATGTAATTTTTATTTGAATAAAATATTTTTTAAAAAAGTTTACTTTTGCCTCTCAAGTTTAAAAAAAATTACAATTTGATACTAAATTTTAATTTTTTTTAATAAAGACTCCCTTATCTTAATAACACAGCACCAAACATGGGAATGGATTAAGCTACAGTTTAATCGCATCTTTTTCTATACATTTCAATCCATTGCCCTAAAACTATCCTATCCAATGTTGTGTGCACGACGGAGCCTTATAAGTAAATACCACAAGTATATAAATCATATATGTATGTATGTGTGTGTGTATAAATATATATATATATAACTCTTCCATATATATAGATATCTTATATATATTTTTCAAGGAGCATGGGAATATTACAATATTATTACACTAATCGACAACATCATTGTTGTCCTGATTGTTACTATTTTGCAAGAATTTCTAACTATTTAAAATAAGTAGGAGCAAAATATGCCAGGAAACCAATTTATCATTTTATTAACACAAAATGATGTAACACAAGATTTTGAATAATACATTTCTTACATTCAAGAAAAAGAATAATATATTTCTTCCCGGTTGGAACTGCATTATTGTTGTTACATATCTTTCGAAGGAAAGAGTCAGAGTGAGAAAATTGCAACTTGCAAGCGGTTGGTTAAAAAACTATGATATCATCATCATATATATCTAAACGCAATTACCAGAAACATATCTAAATGTATACATTGACCACAGCTCACTACAAGAAAATAGCTTTTTTGTGACAAAAAAATCGGTCGCCCGATATATTAAATTTGGTCGCCAAAGCTTTCTCCAACCAAAGATAATTCAAAATTTATTCATGTAGATTTTATGCAATATAACTCTTCCCATTTTTCACTTCTAATTGAGACTATGACGGAACTAGTTAGAAAATGTCAGCTTTCCAGCACTTACTCTTCATCAGCAATCAGCTAATCAGCTAATATTTTAAGAAGTCAAAGTTCAAAGATAGAATTTTGTAATTTAATACACAATACTAGAACGTCAGTTAGAAAAGCCAAAAGTCATATAATAATAGTAGATGTAATCACATCATAAAAGCGACTAATAAATTTGTATCTCACAAAGCACCAGTCAAGAATAAAATTCTAAGTTTGAACTATTCAAAGTTTCTAATGGAATAATGCTTGAATAGTTTATGGCATACCGGTTCTTGATTAAGTTGACCTGGCA
The DNA here is from genome assembly GCF_000414095.1 of Morus notabilis. NCBI lineage: Eukaryota > Viridiplantae > Streptophyta > Magnoliopsida > Rosales > Moraceae > Morus > Morus notabilis. The sequence continues at coordinate 106,985 of NW_010360995.1, read as the reverse complement.
TTTAAGTAAACTAAAGCGAAACTTCGTGATAATTTCCTTCTAAAGTCTACACAAAATCTTGCCAAAATATGCTGGACAAGCAGTTAAGGAATTATCAAGAACAAGAGATCAATGGAAAAGTTTTCTTTTTTGTTTCATTTTGCTCTTTTCTTATTTCTCCTCTGCGGAGTATCTTTCGCATTGGACAGCATAAATCCATCCCAGTCCATCAGTGATGGAAGAACCTTGGTTTCTAAAGAAGGAATTTTTGAGTTTGGTTTCTTCACTCCAGGCAATTCCACCAATCATTACTTGGGAATTTGGTACAAGAAAATCCCAGTTCAAACAGTTGTTTGGGTCGCAAACAGATGCAACCCGATCAATGATTCTTCTGGCATGTTGACCATAAACAGCGCAGGCAATCTTGTGCTCTCAAATAGGAATACGAGTACTGTGGTTTGGTCTACGAGTTTATCGACACAACCCCAGAAACCAATATTAGAGCTTCTAGATTCCGGGAATCTTGTTGTGAGAGATGAGGAAGATAAAAACTCGGAGACCTATTTGTGGCAGAGCTTTGATTATCCTTGTGATACGTTGTTATCGGGGATGAAGCTGGGATGGGACTTAAAGAAGGGTCTTAATTGGCAGTTATCAGCATGGAGGAATTGGGATGATCCCTGTCCTGCAAATTTCACTTACGGGGTTGACCTTGAAGCAAAACTTCATACCTGCCCTCAAATAGTAATAAGGAAGGCGAATGCCAAGTTTTATCGAACTGGTCCATGGAATGGTCTTACTTTCAGTGGCGCGCCAGAATTAAAGCCTAATCAAGTCTTCGATTATGGTTTTATTTTCAATGATGATGAGGTATATTATACGTACAAGCTTAAGGATAATTCGGTTATCTCAATCTTAGTTCTGAACCAAACGTCTAGCCTGCGTTACCGCCTTACATGGGTGGATAGTGAGCAAAAATGGAATACTTACTCTTCTGCGCCTAGAGATAATTGCGATTTCTACGGCAAATGTGGAGCTAATGGAAATTGTGTCATCTCCGGTAATCCAATCTGCCAATGTCTTGATGGATTCAGGCCCAAGTCTCAAGAAAAATGGAATTTAACAGACTGGTCTGACGGATGTGAACGGATTAATCCACTAAGCTGCTTGGAGAAAGATAAAGATGAGTTTGCTAAATTTACTGGCTTGAAATTGCCAGATACAACATATTTTTGGGTGAACAAAAGTATGAATCTAAAGGAATGCAAGGCCAAATGTTTGAGCAACTGTTCTTGTACCGCTTATACAAACTCTGATGTGAGAGGACAAGGCAGTGGTTGTGCCATGTGGTTTGGTGATCTGATAGATATTAGGTATTTTCAATCTGATGGGCAAGAGTTATTTGTTCGCGTGTCACGCTCAGAGTTAGGTAAGGGCTTAATTTTTACACAAATTAATGGTTACTTACATCTATTAAATACTATATTATTGTCGTTAATATCGTTATTACTACTACTTTTTTTTTAATTAATTATCATCATTGTGATCATATTTTGATTCCGGACATAGTATGCTGTAATTTATATATGCTACAGTTCGATGTTTTGCATATTCTTTTCATATCTTCAGGTTACAATTTGATTTTAATTTTTTTTTCTGTGTCAAAATTAAATAATTACTAATGGAAAGGGAGAGCTGATAAGGCAAGAGTGGTAATAGTTACAGTCGTAGCTGTCCTTGGAGGTGTTTCTGGCATGCTCTTATTGGGTTATTTCATTTTCAGAAGGAGGAGACTTTTGGAAGGTAATAATGTATTATTAACTAGAGTAGATATAACATGATTGCAGTACTACATCACAATAGCATTCTTTATTGTCATGTTTGTAGTGTTGATATATAGTAAAATTATTATTTTTTAATGGATTACAAATTTTGTGGACCCAAAACAAAGGTTCTTATAATTTAATCTAGACGAAATCTGTTTTTCTACTGTCATGAAGCTTAAAAAATAGTCTAGAGGGAACCTATGACCTAGTCTTAAACTACTTTGAATTCTTCCAGAGTATAGTACTTGTATGAATATAAGACAATTTTTAGCCCGCCTCTTAAAAGCTTAAAATATTGAAATGAATTGGATAATTAACATGGTATCAAAGCAAGTGGTTCCGTATTTTCCTCGTCTCGTTTCCTATATGTAATGAGTCTCATCTTTCCATGCAGATCAAGATGAGGAAAATGCGGGTCAAACAGAAACAGTAAGTCAGAATTCAGATGAAGCTGAAGATGAAGTTGAAGATAAAGACTTGGAGCTTCCTTTATATAACCTGTCTGATATGGCGGCCGCGACTAAAAATTTTTCAGATGACAATAAGATTGGAGAAGGTGGTTTTGGACCCGTATACAAAGTAAGCTTCTGACATTCAAGTCTACGAACAACAGGGGAAATATGAAATTATCTAAATTAATTAGGAGAAGACCAATTGCAATCCTGCTGTTAATGTGTGAGAAATAATTTCAGGGTATGTTAAAAGATGGACAAGAAATCGCTGTGAAAAGGCTTTCATTCAAATCTGACCAAGGAGCAAATGAGTTCAAAACTGAAGTGAAGCTAATTTCCAAGCTTCAGCATCGAAATTTAGTAAGGCTTCTCGGTTGCTGCATTGAAGGAAAAGAGAAAATGCTGGTTTATGAATATTTGCCGAACCGATCTCTAGACTATTTCATTTTTGGTTAGTGCAAGAATCAACTAGACGGATTTGATTTTGGCGTTCTTATATATATATATTGTTAATTGTTTTTATCTGCTTTGCGTGCTTAACTTCAGAAACAAATTGACAGATCAAAAGCATGGAAAATTGTTAGAATGGAGGAAACGTTTCAACATTATAGTTGGTATCGCCCGGGGCCTTCTCTATCTTCACCAGGATTCAAGGCTCAGAATAATACACAGAGATCTTAAAGCGAGTAATATTTTACTTAACGGTGAGATGAATCCGAAAATTTCCGACTTTGGCTTGGCCAGAATATTTGGCGGAGATCAGATGGAAGATCAGACAAAAAGAGTGATAGGAACATAGTGAGTACTATTATTCTTGCATGCACCTAATTTATATGATTCTTCTTCTATACAAAAGAAGAAAAAAAAAAAATATATATATATATATATATTGCACTTGAGAGTAACTAAGGATGTTTTGTAGTGGCTATATAGCACCAGAATACGCTGTCGGCGGCCTATTCTCAACAAAGTCAGATGTATTCAGTTTTGGTGTCCTGGTGTTGGAGATTGTAAGTGGGAGAAAAAGTAGTAGCTTTCATCTCAAAAACCATGGTGGTACCCTCGTTGGATATGTAAGTATTGAAAAGATACGGTATTGGCCATTCGAACTGATATGTCTATGTACTTTCCAATCTAATGACTGCTGACACTTTGGATTGTGACACTTAATTCATAGGCATGGAATTTGCTGAAAGAAGGCAGTTCATTTGAATTGGTTGATGGGTACCTAAGGGCTACTTCACACCTCAATCGAAAGGAAGTTTTGCGTTGCATTCATATCGGTCTCTTATGCGTCCAACAAAGTCCTGCGGATAGACCCGATATGTCATCTGTCATTCTGATGTTGGGTAGTGCGGCTGAAATGCCTCAGCCTGAACAACCTGGATATTTCATGAAGATGGATTCACCGAGCAGATATGATCACTTACCTGCGATGCCCGAATCATCTTCCACAAACGAGATAACCATATCACAGCTCGAGCCTCGATAAGGCTTAATTACATCATAACAAATGTACTTCGAGCAATTCAAGCAAGCATCAAATTAGCTTATACATTTTCAGACCATGTTATGGCCGTGTTATATAGCTACTATTGCGCAAGTTATTGTTGGAAATTATGCGGAATCATGGCACGCGGTGGACCTTTGCAATATTTACTGAAAGACAAAAATTTTCTTGACATTAACATCTTTATCATCTATCCAATTTCTCTTAAGTCTATTAAATCTTGTCTCAATGCCTCTTTAATACATCGAACAAAACGTCAGTGCTTCATTGACAATATAAGCCTCGACAATCCGGTGTTGCACGATTCCTAACATATTTTTTTTAATGAACCAAGAAATCATTTGTAAGGATACATCCACCTTAAATGAACAGGTCCTCCTCGAACGGCTTCATCTGACAAGTGCATTACTAAATAAACCATAATATCAAAAAAGGTTGGAGGAAAAATGTAACACCTCGAGAAATTAAACGAGATTAATTAAAATAATTAAGATTTATTAGTGTGCCTAATCTGGTTTAGTTAATTAATTATTGTTTATTAAATGTTTCTAATGTGAAAATTTAAATACTTCCAAGCAATTTAAATGTTTGCAATATTTACATGTTCACCTCAGAAGTGTGTGTAGACATATTTTTTGGACTATTACCTTAAATATTTTGACACCAGCCGTTTTCCTTTTTTCCTTTTTCTTTTTCTTTCTTCTTTTCTTTCTTTCCTTTTCTTTTTCCCATGCAGCTCTCTCTCCCTCTCTCTTTCATTGTCGTTTCCCTCACTCTCTCTCTCTCTCTCTCATTTTTCTCTCACGCTCTCTCTCTCTCTCCCCTCTAATTTTGTCACCAAATCAACCGGATTTCGAACCAAAGAAGAATTTCAAGGAGTTTTCAACGTCACGAGAATGATTTGAAGTAAGATTTCTAAAAAACTTCTCTCGAATTTTGAATTTTTCGGTTAGAAAACCTATTTTTAGTTCGAAATGGATTTTGATGGATTTTGAGTAAAATCACGGTGAAAATTGAGGAAAATTAGTTCTTTGGTCTTCATTTAGTAACTAGAACCTGGATTTGGCAGTTCCTCCTTGAAATAATTTAGATTTGAACTCGAAATTTATAACACCCCGAAGAATTAAATGAGATTAATTAAGGTAATTGAGATTTATTAGTGTGCCTAATCTGGATTAATTGATTAATTATTGATTATTAAATGTTTCTCACATGTAAATTTAAATATTTCCAAGAAATTTAAATATTTTCAGTAATTACATTTTTACCCCAGAAGAATGTGTAGACACATTCTTTTGACTGTTATTTTTAAAAATTTGGGACACCTCTTTTTCTTTTCTTTTCTTTTTCCTTTTTCTTTTTTCTTCTTTTCTTTTTGTTCCTTTTCTTCCCTTCCTTCCCGTGGCTGCCAGCCCAGCCCTATCTCTCTCTCTCTCTCTTTCTTTCTTTCTTTCTTTTTCTTTTCTCTCTCTCTCCTCTGGTTTCTCTCACGCCAGCCATCTCTATCTCTCTTTCTCTCCATTTTTCTTCCACGCCGGCCACTTCCTCCGGGATCTCTCTCCCGCTGGTTGTCTCTCTCTCCCTTGCTCTCACTCTCTGGGTTTCTCTTTCTCCCTCTCTCTCTCTCAGCTTGCTGCTGAGACGAAAAAAAAACAGAGAAAACGGGAGAAACGGAGGGAGCACGGCTCCATCAACTAGTTTGAGGTAAAACCCCTTGAAACCCACTCATTTGAATTTTTAAACGTGAAAAAGTTTAATTTTGGTTGGATTTGAATAATTTTGAGTTAGGGTTTGGATTTGAACAATTGTTGTTAGAATTGATTAAAATTTAGGGGGTTTCAGTTATTGGACTTGTTTAGTTGATTGAAAACTAATTTTGATGGATTTTGGAGAATTTATTTTGAAATTGAACTTAATTTGCAGGTTTGGCATTTTTCCTAATTATGCCGGCATGCTGCCAAAATTTCTTTAGGAAGTTTTTTTAAGCTGAAATTAAATAGGAAACCAAACCCATGAATTGGATTTCAATCTTTAAAGAACCCCCAAACTGATTATAAAATCATTTGTAAAACTTGGATTTGAGTTAAGGCACACTAATAGGAAATCAAAATGATATAATTGAGATTGACATTGCTTTAGGAATGAGAATTGGATGCTAAAGTGTTGTTTTGTATCAGTACTAACTGAGAACTCGGATTAAGAGGCTTTAAGGAAGCGAAAGCCGGAATAGAGCAACACTAGTCACAGGTTTGATATTTGTGAGGTAGGATTCTTTACCATTTTCTTTGTGAGCCTGATTTTCAAAACAGTTTTGGCCTTGCAAATGTTTTAAAGAAAGGGTATGTTTGCAAAAGAAAAACATTTCAAAAACCATGGCTTGTTGTAGTTCATAGGATTAAATGAACGATTTTATAAAGTTTAATGAATGATTTCTTAAGATAAGAGATCTTGTGAATTGGTAAATCGGCTGATGGCCTAGACAGGATGTGGAGAGTGCATCCTTGAGGGCAGAACCCGAAACCCGGCCCGGGGGTGATAAGGCTTGTGCAGGTGGTTGTGTAAGTAATTTATCATAGTATAAATTACTTACTGATGCCTATAATACTGTTATTTTTAGTTATATTTCCTTTGAGAAAAAGGTTGTGAGGTTCCGGCTGTTGTGCTGGAACTTAATGTCTTATTTATTTACTATTCATTTATTTAATTACTCGCTTATCCATTTATTTAATTGTTTATAAAGTTATTTCAAATTATATCCTACTGGGCCTTTCGCTCACGTTTTCTTGTTTTATAAATATTAAACCCCTCTTAGGCGACTCTAGGAGCAGTGCGGTGTAGCTGAGATTAGAGGCTACCGTCTGATTCAAGAGAGGATTGTGTTCATCCTCCTGGTATATAAATGCAAGGAAGTGTAGCTTCTGTAAACTCTTATATTTGGACTTCTAGACTGTGGTTGATGTCTGTAATGTTGTTTTCTTGTTCATGTATGTACAATACTGTATGTCCTGTGGGCGGAGCCCTAAATGTTGTCAGAGGCTCAAATAATAGAACCTCTTATGCTGTCATTTATTTTAAATAAGTGTGGGGCTCGTTGGGAATTTCTTTTATTATCGTGCGTTTAACCCCTAATCGAGCTCCACGTCACCAACCCCGGCTGCGGGGCGTGACAAAATTTTAGGTTTTCGAGCTGATTCGGCGAGTTTTCTTGCCCTGCAGATTCCCACTGGCCGACCGGTCCAGTTGACCGGTTCCTTCTCCACCGGCCGATCGGTGGAGAACACCCTCTCTGTCACCGGTCGGCCGTGTACACGGGGGTTTGACCCTGTTTTGCTAAAAATCCTATTTTAACCTTGATTTTCAAAGAGAACCCAAATTAGCTTCATTTGGAGACCTAAAATAGATGGATTAGCATCTTTAATCCATGTTTTGAGATTAAAACCCTTGGAATGATGATTTGAAATATAAAATGAATTATGAAATTGGTAATTGAATTAAGGCACACTAATAGGAAATCGAAGTGTATGATTGAGATTGAATTACTTTAGGAATGAGAAATGAATCCTAAAGCATTGTTATGTATCAATGATAGCTGAGGAATCGGATTAAAGAGCTTCGAAGAAGCGAAGGCTAGGATAGTTCAACTCTAGCCACATGTTTGGTGCATAAGAGGTAGGATTTCTTATCCCTTTCTTTGATAGCCTGTTTTGAAAAGAGTTTTGGTCTTGAAAAGGTTTTAAAGAAAGGACATGTTTGCAAAAGAAAAACGTTTTAACACAATAGCTTGATTTTAGCTATTGGAATTATAATGAACTATTTCAGAAATTTAATGAATGATTTCTTAAGATAAGATATCTTGCGAACTGGTAATGTAATATCCGGAAAAATTCAATAATTAATAAGTAGAATTAATTAAGGATTTTTCATAATTACGTCGATAGATTCATAAGAAAATATAAGTACATGGCTTATAATGTTAAGTTTTGATATTAGTTACGAGATATGGTTATGAGAGAGAGAAGAAAAAAATATAAAAAGAGTCAAGTTTTGACTATTGAGCCTAAAAATAGTTTTAAGACTTGCAATAGTCCAATTTAGTATACAATTAAGAATATAAAATAATATTGAATTATTCTTATATTAAGATTGGACTGTAAGTGAATAATAAAAGAGAACTCGTCAGAAAATTAAATTTTCTATCGGTGAAATAAATAATCTCTAGTCAGAATAAATTATATCTGTTTAGAGATAATTTTTAAGGATAACTTCTAAAGATTCACTTTCTCTCTCTCTTCTCACGCGTTTGTTTCTCTCTTCTCTCGAACGTTCTCTCTCAAAAATGAAACCGTCCATGGCCAAAATCTCATTTGGAGATTCAGGCCTCCGTTTTTTGACACAGCTGGTGTCAATGGAAAGCTTTCGACGAGCTGAGCATTTTGACAGGTCGCATGACCCCAAACTCTGCCGGAATAAGCCGTAATCGCCGGCCGAAGTTTCAAAAACAACTGAAACTTTCGATCGCGATATTTCCTTCGTCCGACCTCCGATTGAGGTGATTTCAATCCCTATGGACTCAGTGCAGCGTGATGAGGAAAACCCACCCATTTTCATAGCTCAATTATGGCCAGAGCACCGCCGTACGTGGTGGTCAGAATCGCCGTGCTGCCACCATAATTTTTCTTCCTCCGGGACGCAGTGGGTGTCACGACCCCTACCATTAGATTCAATGTTAATAGACGAGTCGATCCCGACCAGATTCAGCCATTACCGTCGCCATTTGGCCAGAAAATGGAGCTCGCCGCCGCCGTCGTGATGGTGTAGGTTGGTTCCGATGATCGGACCGTTAGATCGTCGTGAGTTGGTGTCAAAACACTCATAAGATCATGGGTAAGAAAACCCCTCAACTAATTTTAGGATTTCATGACCGGAAATGTGAGATTTGAGTCGCCGGATTTTAGTGACGTTGCCGGTCCCGATATGTACTGTTACAGGTTGAATGGTATGAAATTGACCACACCAATGGACTCAGAAGGGTCGATTTATAGGGGGTAGGACCTAAGTCCGCCGCGGAAAAATTCTCCGGGAGCATGCGCCGCCGTACGCCGCAGTACACCGCCGCCATATTCCGGTGAGGTGTCATTTCTCAGGCTATCGACTTCCGTTTGATGATCCGAGACCATATCCTGACTCATTTCGACGTGCTGAACGCAATGGTGACCTCCGCTCGACCAAATTCAACTTTGATAGAACTGGTATGGTACCGATTGCACGCGGATCGAGGTGAATCGAACGGATTCATTAAAGTTCAAAATTGAATGTCTAACGCTTCAATGATGCTAGTGGATCATTCAAAGCGTTTATGATTTCTCTTGGAATGGATATCAAGGAGATACGCAGTGGAACACGACAAGCGGGTTTTACCGGAACTGCTTAGCTCAGAATTGAGGCAAGTACAGTATGATTAATGATAAGTAATTTAAAACATATGATGTCCATGGGATATGTTATTTATGAATTCACGAATTCGTAAAGGCAATTATGGAATATGGAATTATGAGGATTTAATTAGTCCTTATAATAGAAATTATAATTTTTATGATCCTTAGGTAAGTACCAGTAGTTTGTTTTTGTCTATGACACGAACGAACTTATTCTTTTGTGTTGCACAGAATTGTGCATATTACATGCTCAATGAATGTTAGAATAAGAATGGTGTTTTTTGAATAATGTATGATGCTATGAATGATTCAAGATGTATGATGTTATGAATGTTTTAAGATGTACAGTGCTATGAATGTACTTATGGACCGTAAATAATAGTAGAATTTTACTCTACGAAAAGTATAAGGTTAAGTCAAAACCAATTTCATAGAAAATTGATGGAAATGCGTTAAAACGCAAAATAAGATTGAAACAACTGTCATGCTGAGAAAAGATGACAGTAAAATGACGTATAAAGAAATCATGATAAATTGCTCAAAATGCACAAAGTCATAAGATTTAACTAAAGTTACCGTTTTAATGAGAAAATTGATAAACGGTAAGAGACTAAACATCTTGTTTGTACCAGCCTTCGAAGGAAAGGTTATTATGAGACTATGAAAGAAATGAAACCGTGACTGAGTTGGATTGGGTAGCTACCCCACTCCTCACTGGTTATGCGCGCTATGCTACAACAAGACAAGGCCCATAAGAAGTAAAAGACAAGAAAACAAAAAACAGAAATCGTTCCATATAAGGGTACGGTATCTGTAAATAAGAAAGAAAAGAGAGAAACACAATATGAAAGTTGTTTAGAACGTGAAAATACAATGTGAACGACTAAGAAGAGACGAAAATTGAACAAAGTACATAATGAAATAAGAAGAACATACGCGATATACGTTATAGAAGTACAGAATGTCTTAGGATATATGACATGAATGCATATATGGGTATGCATTATTGTATGCTTTTACTATAGCCTACTGTTACTTGCTGAGCGAAAGCTCATTACATTTGTTCGTGTTGTAGGAAGCTCGGGTAAGACACCGGCTCTATGAAACCCGTATGCTGGGCGTGCAGAAAATGATGAAGCAGTAGGATGTGGGCAAGTGGGTAATGGGATCTACACGCAATTGGTAAACGCTGCAAAGTGTTTTTAAGTAGACCATATTTATAGATATGGTTAGGTTATGTAATGCAAGTAAAGATCATGGAACTATGAGGTTATGCATAGCAACCTCTAGTCACAAGGTACGATTAATGTAACAAAATGCTAGCTAAATGCTACGGCATTTAGACTTATGAATGGAAAAAGACAAAAAAAATTAGCCTGAATTCTTAAGAGGCTATAATTAGAAAGTAGTAGAGGTTAAGTAATGCTAAGTATGAACGTAGGATGATGATCAAAAGTTAGGGTCGTCACAGGTAAGCCCGCTGATGGCCTAGACAAGATATGGAGATCATATCCTTTGGGGCAGAACCCGAAACCCGGACCGGGCCACTACGGTGGTGATAAGGATTGTGCTTGTGGTTGTGTAACTACTTTATCATAGTATAAATTACTTGTTGATGCCTGTAATATGGAATTTAAAGTTTATATTTCCTTTCAGAAAAAGGACATAAGGTCCGGCTGTTGTGTTGTAACTGAATCTCTTTATTTACTTGTTTAATTATTTCTTTACTTGCTTATATATTTACTTGTTTATAAAGTTTATTTCACAATACATCATATTGGGCCTTCCACTCATGTTTTATTTATTTTTATAAATATTAAACCCCTCCTAGGCGACTCTAGGAGCAGCGCAGAGTAGCTAAGTTAGTTGCTACTGCCCGATTAAGAGAGGATTGTGTTTATCATCTTTGTATACAAATGTAAGAATTGTAAATTCTGAAACTCTAAACTTTAGATTTCTAGATTGTGATTGATGTCTATAATTTTATTTACATGTTTATGTATGTACAATACTGTATATTCTGTGGGTGAAGCTCTGAACGATGCCGGAGGCTTAGTTTAAAACTTCTTTTTTAGAAAGTGTGCAAGTGTCGTGACTGAGAAATTTATCGGAATTAATGTATGTGATAATATTTCATAGAATCCTTTGTATCATTAATATAAATACTTTTATGATAAGTATTTGTTGATATATGTATGGAATAGCAAGTTATAAGTTAAAATTCAGAAATTTCTGAACTACGATGCAGTTACTGATTTTTCAGACTGTATTTAAGAAAGAAGTATTGGATGTTGTGTTAAGTCCACAAGTGGGTAAACACATGAATGATATGTTTAAGAAATGGAAAAGAATTTAAAGACATCAATTCTAGGGTTTTAGAAACAATCGGATCGAAAAACGGACAAAAAAGGGGTTCGGAAGGCCGGATCAAGAAAATTGGTGTTTCGACTGATTTGAGTTGACTGAGTGAAAATTTGTTGACCAAGAGTCGACCAAAACGTCGCCCTCGAAAAGTTAGTCAAAAATGGTCAAGGTTGACTAAGTTGACCATTTGTCCGAAAAACGCAGATAAAACGCACACCGGACAGGAAATTAAATGGAAAACTAATGAGATAATTACTATGAATGGATGGCTAGGATTTAAAGTAATTAAATTGATGAGTGGCTGAGATTGAGCCATGTGGCAACATAGTGTGGCCGGCCAAGGCTTAATGGAGAAGGAAAAATTGAAGATTTTTATGAGATATTTTATGAATTTTGCAAAAAAGGCCTTTGAAAAGTCAAAATTGCATTTTTGGGTTTTGCTTTATGTAAAGGGTCGGTTCATTAAAGGGGAAAACGTGGGAAATGTTTATTCCTCATGCTAAGAACAGAGAGATTCAGCCAAAGAGAAAGAAAGAGGAAAAAAATTCATCCAAAGTGAGAAAGGGAGTTTTGATCGAAATCGACGAAACGACACCGCTAGTTCACGTCACTGAAGCTTGTTCTTCAATCTCTAAGGTAAGATTTCAAGTTTGTGTTCTCAATTCCTTACCATGGCTGCACGTGGAAAAAGGGTGAAAAGTATGAAAAAGTTTTACTTAAGATGATGGTTAGCTTGTGATGATTAAGGAGCTTGATAACTAGTGAATTAAAGATGAATTATAGGTTATTGAGCTTTTGTTTCTAATAATTTTTGGAATGGAAAATGTTTATGGAAATATGAGAAAACCCCAAGAAATTGTTGTCTAATTGAAAAAGGAAGTTGGTGAATGGTGTTTGATAAAGGAAACAACGGATAAAACGAGCTTAGGTTAGCTCGAGAAACATGCAGAAATAGGCGGAACTCTACCGAAATTTAGTTTGAGTAATTTGAACTAAAACTGGATTTCAAGAGGAATAAGGGATTAAAGTGTGAAAAGAAAGGTGTTTCGATAATCGGTGATGCTTAAAAACCGAACACAACGAGAATTCACAGTTTTGGACCGAAACTAAAAATTAGGCCCAGGACTGAGTAACTTGCACGGTTTTAGTGCAAATCCTTGAGATAGGAAATAGTTTGGGATAGAATACCAAACATAAGAATTGTAGACCTTTCCGAATTAAATTTCAAAGTAGCTATTGATCTTAAATTTTGAATCTAATGATCGAAAATTTATGCAATAGGAACGATTAATGATTGAAGTCGGGAAGCGTCAAGTGAGACAAGGGTCGCGTCGTTAGCAAAACTTTCGTAAGTACAATAGTTTTCTTTGGCTATATCATGAACAAGCTTACTTTTCTATGTTGCACAAAAATTGTGCATATTGTAGAATTTTGAATGTTAGATAGTTACAATGTTAAGCATGTATCGATGTTAAGTCAAGGTCAAGTTACGAGAAAGAGTTAAAGTTTAACAAAAAAGTTAATCTCATGATAAATTGCTCATAATGCACAAATTCATAAGATTTAACTAAAGCTACCGTTTCAATGAGAAAATTGATAAACAGTAAGAGACTAAACGTCCTGTTTGTACCAGCCTTCGAAGGAAAGGTTATTATGAGACTATGAAAGATTTGAAACCGTGACTGAGTTAGATTGGTTAGCTACCCCACTCTTCACTGGTTATGCGCACTATGGTACAACAGGATAAGGGCCCTAAGAAGTAAAAGACAAGAAAATGAAACACGGAAACCACTCCATATAAAGGTATGGTGTCCGTAAAGAAGAATGAAAAGAATGAGAAACACAAAATGAAAGACGTTTATGGGTATGCATAATTATTGCATCTGTTACGACCTATTGATACTTGCTGAGCAAAAGCTCATTAAGTTTGTTCGTGTTGTAGGAAGCTCGGATAAGGCACCGGCTCCCTGAAACATGTTGCTGGGCATGAAAAGAGGATGTAGCAGTGGAATGTGAGCAAGTGGGTTATGTATCCATCATGTGTTATGGAAACGTTGTTGAACTCTATGTGTAAAATGAGATGGTGCTTTTATGAATGTAGATGATTCATGTAACGAAAGCTGAGTTCACGAGACAATGAGGCTATGTCTAGCAACCTCTAGTCACAAGATATGGTTAATGTAATGAATTGCTACTCTATGTGTAAAATGAGATGGTATTTTTATGAATATAGATGAGTCATGTAATGAAAGCTGAGTTCACGAGACAATGAGGCTATGTCTAGCAACCTCTAGTCACAAGGTATGGTTAATGTAACGAATTGCTACAGCAATTTGTAATAGTTGAAAATAGATTGTTACAACAATTCTTTATAGTTGAAAATGGATTGCTACAGCAATTCATAATAGTTGAAAATAGATTGCTACAGCAATTCATCATAGTTGAAAATGAATTGCTACAGCAATTCATAATAGTTGAAAATGGATTGCTACAACAATTCATAATAGTTGAAAATGAATTGCTACAGCAATTCATAATAGTTGAAAACGGATTGCTACAACAATTCATAGTAGTTGAAAACAGAATGCTTTAGCATTTTACGAATAAAAATGAAAAAAAAATGGCCTGAATTTTTAAGAAGTTATAACTAGTAAGTGTTAGAGGTTAAGTAATGTTAAGTATGAGTATAGGATGACAATCAAAAGTTAGGGTCGTTACAGCAAGTCCCCATCAGTTTCTTGTAATTTAATTTTAGCAAAATGTGAGGCGTGTTTAGAAATTTTCTTAATATTTTACTTTTAGTTTTGATTATTATATTTCCAAATGTCTAATTACTTTCTTAATAATGTTTAATCTCTAAATGAGCCTCCATGTCACTAACCCCTGTTTTGGGGCATGACAAAAAATTGTTTTTAACTTGCATAAGATAACAATAATATCCTGTTGGGCTCTCTCTACATCACTAATCCGCAAGGTCCTCGAACATATCAATTGAAAGAAGTTGCTCAATTCAGTGATTGCATCGACAAATTTTTTCCCTTTTTACACTTCCAACGACTTGTACTACATACTGGACAAGACTGCAAAGTAGCATTCTGCTTCCAAAATAAAGCACAATCATACTTACACACATGAATCGCCTCGTAGCTCAGTCCCAGTTTACTCAACAACTTCTTCACCTCGTAATGCGATGTAGGTAACTTGTTCCCTTCAGAGTGTGTGATGATGCTTACTTCTGGTCATCAATACTACGTACGTACCTAACTTATGCCTTAACATCAACTACTTATAATTATGAATTTTTCTTTTGTCTATATTTTTTTCGTGCGGGCATAACACTAAATTATCGTCAATATACCATTGTCATTCATTTGCAGTTTGCATAATAGCATCATAAGAGCATAAACATACTTTGTGACTTGAGGTTGCTAAGCATGGCCTCATAGTCCCGTGATCTTTACTTTGTGACTTTGCAGTGTTTACCAAGTGCATGTAGATCCCATTACCCACTTACCCATACTCCCCTGCTGTTAGTGTTTATGCCCTTAGGAATAAATGTAACAATATTCTTTGAGACATTTTGACTATTAATAAAGATTTGTTTATTTCATATATCTATGTATTGTCCTCTTTATGTTCATAATAATTGAATGTATGATAAGCAAACTGAAAGTCTAAGACTGTCATTCTAAATCTTTAGGTCATGCATGTGATGTGAAAAACATGCAGAAGACAAGAATCTAAAGATGATAGTCTAAATCTTATGATCCACAATCGAGGGAATAAAGTTGGGCGCTTTATTCATGTTAAGATTGTTATGTTGTCTACTTCCTAACGGAGATGGCTTGTCTTGGTTGTCGGAGGTGGGACTCCATGGGTGGAGACATTGATATAGTTTCTAATGGTGAAATCTATATTGCATCGGACCAAAGTTGAATTGTTTTAATTAATAATTCTATTTAAATAAAACAATTCACTTTTGACGAATTATATGTTTTCATCTTAATCCTAAGATGGATGATGAACCCGTATGCTTCACTTGTATCCTTTGATGTACTAATGGGAGACATCCTGACATTATGTAAAGGTACGCTTGCCGGTACATTGGGGGTACGACTCGTGTATGCGT
>NW_010360995.1:90371-91134 GCF_000414095.1 Morus notabilis | reverse complement strand
GGAGACATTGATATAGTTTCTAATGGTGAAATCTATATTGGATCGGACTAAAGTTGAATTGTTTTAATTAATAATTCTGTTTGAATAAAACAATTCACTTTTGACGAATTATATGTTGTCATCTTAATCCTGAGATGGATGATGAACCTGTATACTTGACTTGTATCCTTTGATGTACTAATGGGAGACATCCTGACATTATGTAAAGGTACGCTTGCCGGTACATTGGGGGTACGACTCGTGTATGCGTAGATTCGTTATTCATAGATAGTGGAATCCATAGCTCCTATAAAAAGTCATTGATATCCTCTTATGCATTATCAATGGATTGGAAAATACGAGCACTCGGCCATTAAGCTACTCTATGTTATCTAATGGTTTACTATTTGTAATGGTACAAATAGTATTTTTCGATGGTATGATAATGGAACATAAGATAAATGTAATCAGGAAGGTAAAATGGAACTTGACCTCAAGTTGATTATGGATATCCTATGGGGATGATACACTAATATATTGAGTCATGGACTAGAGCTAATCAGAGCTTTGTAAATACGCTATATAAATCGAGAGTGCAGCTCTAGGCTTTTAGTGGAATAGCACTAGAGTTTTATAATCATGAGACGAACTTGTTGGTTTACAAGTAGCGTTGTTATTATAGGAGCTTGATTTATATATGTCCATCGGGTCCCTTTGCTAGCTCACATAATTTCCTGTAACGATACAATGTATTTCCTACACATTGGTAACTTGTGTTATTTCC
>NW_010360995.1:76239-90349 GCF_000414095.1 Morus notabilis | reverse complement strand
ATCGGGTGAATTAATTGATAAATTAATTCTAGATAAATTGGTTGAATTATTGTTTTAAGAGTTGTTTAATATGGGAAGACTATTATATGACTGTTCTGATCAGGCAATTTCTCTATTGGGTTGCTTGAATAAAAACTGAGGCTCTATGCAAGTTTCCCGCGTTGAAAAACTAGGAAAATAACTTTTGTCAGTGCAGACAGGTCGACCACTCCAGTCGACCGGTTAGTGAAGACAGGTTGATCGGTGAGTTATAACGTCTCTGTCACTGGTCGACCGGTTGTAACGTAAAATGCATGCTGATGTGGCAAAATTGACTCTAGATGCGATTAGAACTTTGGGAAACCTAATTATTATGGAAGTATGACTTCCTAAACACTATAAATAGCCTATTAAGTCACATTACTCATTAGATCACTTGAGAGACTTTTTGGAGCCTATTGATAAAAAATTCCTGAGAGGAAAAATTGTTTAATTCTCAAGAATAATTTTTTCTTTGGCTCTTTTGTGATTGGAAGGAGATCAAGAATACCAAGAGGAGATTGAATGACGTGTGACCACCCGTACTCCGATCGTGGAAACAAGAATAGTAAAGAAGACCAGTTGGTTGAGGCTCTTTCGTTGCTGTTTGGAACGCTTTGATCTGTCAGACGTGCAGTTTCCTAAATCTTAAAAGGTATGATTTAGATCTTTAGTATTTATGTTATATAGCATCATGAACATGTTCTTGGTTGGCTTTGACATTGATTAAATTTTTTAAATTCCGTTGCGCACTCGATGCCATTATTTTCCAACACCTGCTTCATCCTTTCTGCATGCCCAACAATAGGTTTCAGGGGGCCGGTGTCTTACCGAGTTCCTGCAACACAAACAAACGTAATGAGCTTTCGCTCAGCAAGTAATCGTAGGTCATAAAAACACCATACAATAACACACACCCATATGTGCATTCAAACCATACATCCTAACATATTTCAAAACATCTAAAACCAAACACTTTTTGTATTATGCCTCATCTTTTCTTATTTCATACTTTATTCAATTTTCATTCTTGTGTCATTCGTATTTCAAACTTCAGCTAACTTTCATTCTTGTGTTGTTCGTATTCTTTTCTTACATTCCAAACGACCATCATATTACTTCGTTTCTTTCATTTCATACCTCTTTACGATTTTCGTTCTCTCATCTAGAACGTTAGTCGTATTACAATTTCATGTCTTTTACTTCTTTACGACTTCCGTACTCTCATGTGAAACAGTTGCCGTATTACAATTTCATGTCTCTTACTTCTTATGGGCCCCTATCCTATTGTACCATTGCACATATCCCAATGAGTAGTGCGGGAGCTACCCAAAATATCCAACTCACTCATGGTTTTATAATACCCTCTCTCTTTTGGAGGCCAGTACAAACAGTTTTAGTTTCTTTTTGTCTTTTAACATCATTTCTTTATAAATTATTTTACTGTCATCTTTTCTCAAAATGACAGTAATTTTAATCTAGTTATGCTTCTTGATGCATTTCTACCCATTTTCTATGAAATTTGACTTTTTGTGAATGTCTCACTTTTCATTGCCTTTGACTTTGACTTTACCCCAGACTTTTCGCAGATTGAAAATTCTACTACTACTTAAAGTCCATAAGTACAGTCATAGCATCATACATCTTGAAACATTCATAGCATCTTACATCATTCAAGAAACACCATTCTTATTCTAACATTCATTGAGCACAAAATATGCATAATTTTGTGTAACATGGAAGAATAAGTTCGTTCGTGTCATAGACAAAAGTAAACTACTGGAACTTACCTCCTTTTTAGTTATAGCATAATTCTCTACTCGCCCGGATCTTCTATCCTTGACTGCTAAGTTCTGTAAATAAACACCCATTCAGAAGGTGAGATTAACCTTTAGTATGCTATTTTTATTTAGCATTGTCATAAAAGAATTAAATCCTTTCTTAGAACATATTTATCCTTTTTCTATTATAAGAACTAATTAAATCCTCAAAGTTCTATCTTCCATAATTGCCTTTACGAATTCGTGAATTCATAATTAACATATCCGATGGACATCATATATTCTAAATTACTTCTCATTAATCATACTGTACTTGCCTCAATTTCGAGCTAAGTGGTTCTAGTAATACCCGCATGTCGTGTCGCATTGCATATTTTCTTGAAACTAGTTCTAGGAGAAGCCATAAAACTCTATGAATGATCCACTAGCATCATTGAAGGTTTAGACATTCAATTCTGAACTTCAACGAATCCATTAGATTCACCTCAATCCGCGTGTAATCGGTACCAGGCCAATTTTATCGAAATTGAATTTGGTCGAACGGAGGTCACCATTATGTTTAGTATGTCAAAACAAGTCAGAATATAGTCTCGGATAGTCAAACGGAGGTTGGTAGCTAGAGAAAGGATACCTCGCCGAATTTCAGCCACTGGCGGCAACTGCGGCGGTGATCAGAGGATTTTTCCGCGGCAGACGTGGGTCTTACCCCACCTAAATCAACCCTTCTGCGTTCATTTGTGTGGTCAATTTTACACAATTTGGCCTTTAACAGTACAAATGACGACCGACAACGTCGGTAAAATTCGGCGACTCAAATCTCACATTTCCAGTATTGAAATCTTAAAATTGGTTGAAGGATTTTCTGACCCATGATCTTCTGAGTGTTTTAACAGCAAAATCATGACGATCCAAAGGTTGGATCATCAGAACCAACCTTACCTCCTCAGACGGTAGCATCAGTTCTATTTTCTAGCCAAACGGCGACAGTGGAGGTGGAAAGTGGTCGGGATCAACTCGTCTTTGAGTTCTGAACCTAGTAGTGAGGGTGGTGTCATCCAAAACTAGCCGGAGATGGAAAACTGAAGGTGGCGGAGAGCGCCTTTTCCTGCGACTTCGACGGTGACATTTTGGCCAACGACGAGCTATGAAAATGGTTGAGTTTTCTTCGTCTCTTTATTATGAATCTATAGGAACTGGAATCACCTTGATTGGATGTCGGATGACAAATATATCACGATGGGAAGAAACGGTATTTTCAAAACTTGCGACGGTGAATGCGACTTCATTCAGAGGAGTTAGAGGTTGTGTGACTTGTCAAAATGTTCAACTCATCGAGAGCTTTCCAAAAAGCCAGAAGGTGTCAAAAATGACGCCGACATCTGATCGGTGGTGATAGCGGCTGGCGTGGAGTAAGAGAGAGAGAGAGAGAGAGATACGTGGGGAATGAGAGAGAAAGTGATGCATCTTAATAATTTTAATAACTATCTCGTCCCTTGATCTTATCTTCAAAGATTCCCTCTAAACAGATAAAATTTGTACTGATTAGAGGTATTTAGCTTAGCTGACGTAAATTATGGAAAATCCTTAATTAATTCTACTTATTAATTTTTTTGGATTTTTCCAGGACATTACAGAGTGCTTCTCTCAGTAACTTCAACATTGCATCAATGCACTCATTAGGCCACTTGTACAACACCTTTAAATGCATTAGTTTCACTAAAAAATTCAACGATGAATACTTAGTGCAGCCCAGATACAATCCCACTTGGAGCTCAGATAAGAGATCCTTAAATTCATCATAATGCGTATCTCTATAACGTCTTCTGTCTCACCCAATGTTTCATGATCATTATTAATCCCAACCATATCATTTTCCACTGCAAACATCTAGTCAACCGATTCATTGACAACTGCATCAACACGTACTTCACCATTGGTGAATCCATATGGTGTAACTTATATCAAAACCCCATCGATGTATGTGCACTTTCACTATTTCCGATGGCATCATCTCATGATTTACTCCCGGTTGAATTTGCATAATTCTTTCCAACCTTAATAAAAGCACATAAACCATCCCAGTACTCATTAGACAATCGATTCTTTAAATATATCCAACTCTTGTCCATAGGCATCTCAACTATAAAGATTAACACAATCATCAAAAACTTTGTCACATAATGCATGTATCTATGAAATGTAATTCTACGCACCACCTTTACTCCAAACCTACAAGGTAAGGCCCTATCGCATTCAGTATTGTAATTTACGTGTTGTGTCACTCATCCCACAACGCCCCTTTTCTATAGAAATTTTGGCAACATCTCCCTCTAGTTCTCCTAAGCGTGCTATCAGACGCACACCTGGAGAACAAAGGACAATGTACCGAAACATCTACCAAAGACGCGGGTGAAATTGAATGACAAACACGTAAATTAAGTACCAAATTGTCCAAACGAGACAATTCAAGCATCGGTTACTACGTACCGATCCTCGAATGGGTCTGACTTTAAGTCATGCATGCACACGCCATATGCAAATAAAAAAGGCGTACCGCGTACGTCTTTTTTTTTTGTGACTATCCAATCACATATCACAACTTAGATATCAATGAATTATGAATTTATGAAGTTTTATCTAATTTTATGAAAATTAACACAAATTATTTTCTAATACGTTTTTAACATTCTATTAAAAATTTTATAATAATTATTTTTAAATGTTTTTATTATTATCATAATAATAATTAAAGCTTTTTTTCATCTATTAAATTTGTTAACATATTTTTTTCTTTCATTTATAACATTTTTTCAAATTGTTTATAAATTTTTAAACTTAATAGATCATTTTTTAAAATTTATTAATTACAACAATATAATAATTGATTACTTTATTTACATTTTTTACATTTAATTTTCAACTTTATTCATTTTTTATTATTTATCATGTAATTATTAAATATTTCACTATTTTTTACTTTTTATTAATTCTTAACATTTTCATCTAAATTTTTTTATCAACAACATAATCATCATCACATCAACATTACCATACAAATTTCAATCTAATTACCACAAATTTCAATTTCAATTTCAATTTCAATTCTAATTTCAATTTAAATTCCAATTTCAATTTCAATTCCAAATTTTTTAACTTAACAAAAATAATAATACTCACACAACATTCTAAACCACATTCACAATCTACCAACAACATCTAAATACATCAAAAACCACAACCCAAATTCAAAATCCAAAACACAACCACGAACCAAAACCTAAATAAAAAATCAAATTACAAAATACCAAAAATAATAACTCACAAATTCCAAAATCCACAAACACCGAGGTTGGAACACGGGAAGGCAGTAGTGGAAAGAGGGTGACGACGGCTAGAAAAAGGGCGACGACAGCCGGCAAAGAGGGCGGCGACGGCGGTTTTTTGGACATGTTTTGAAAAAAAAATTCCTGACAAATCAAAGATTTGAAGAGAGAATGATAAATTTGAACTTTTTTCAGAGTTTGGGGGCCAATTATTGAGGTTTTGGATGGAGAGACAGAGAAAAGGGGGAGAAAAGGGCAAGCAAAGATCGAAAAACATGGTTGAGAAGGTTCTGCGATTGGGTTTAGACAGGGGGACTTTTTTCGATGACAATATGTCGTCGCAATTAATATAAAAACGACATCGTTTTTCATCACCTCATTAATATTTCTGAGCATATTCTTGGAGTATTCAAATACTTCTTATTTGCAACGACAACTATTGCTTGTCGTCGCAAATACTTTTCGGAAAACCGCCAAATTTCTACCTTTTTTCGTGAAAAATTAAATTTGATACATATTTGCGACGACATTTATACTTGTCATCGCAACAAAGTAGTAACCTTTAATGTAAATAAAGTGGTTTTTGGAGGAAGTTTTTGGAAGTATAACTTAATTTGGCCACGTCAATGCCAGTTGTCCCCATTACTGATTAAATTGGCGCCAAAGATGTTAGCGCCAGATTACTTTTGGCGCTATAAATTTTTGCGACAATATGTCATTACAAATATGAAAAGGTCCTACTTCTACGTTTTAGTGACGACATGTTACAAATAAATTAGTATATGCGACAACCTAACATCACAAATAGTAAATGCGACGAAATGTCGTTAAAAAATTTTACCTTCTTTTTTGCGATGCGAAGTCATTGCAAATGTCTTATTATTAGCAACGACATATGTCGTCGCTAATAAACCTTTTTGTTGTAGTGTTTGTGGTTTTCCTATACCGATCTTGTGACCTCAAGTATTTACCACCAGTCTTTAGGTCCGCCGGTCCCTCCCGCACCCCTTGCCTACCCAACCACCAATCAAGTACCATACTTCATTTCAGGAAAAAGCTCTTTTCTCTTTTTAACATGTTTCATGTCATGTTCTATGTCATGAATGCTCCAATGCATTATGGACATGTCATTATGCTATGTTTTCACATCATAGATCATATAATACAGATATAAAACCACATAATTACATAGATATCGAAAACATAATAATCATAGTATTATTGTTGTCATACAGTTGAAGATTCTAATTACGTCGATTCGCTGTAAACATATTAGTTGAAATTATAAATAGCTTTCTGAATTACACTCGTTCCTATAGAATTTGAGACGACGGATTTACTAATTGAAGTGGAAATTTTAACTTCCCTTATAGTATGTCTGTATATATATATGTGTGTATATATATATATATATATATATAATCCCGCTGGTTTCTATGGGTGCTTCGATGTAGAAGAAATTGAGAAAAGAGACCAGAGATTAAGAAAGGCTGTTGTGGGCAGCTAAAAAGGAAATCCCTCTTAAATGTGACAATATAGCTTAAATCAAACGGCAACCGACATACAAATTTGAGGTAATGATTAGATGCACGACACAAATAAGACCATTCGGCACATACAAAGTTACTAGAAAAAGGCATAACCCTGATATACTTACTTTAGCAATCACGACATAAGTGTATACATTCACACATGCACATATTTATATACATAATATCTGCATATAAGCATCTAGGACATAAGAAGGCCACATTTGCTTACTTAGAGATATTATTCTATAAGAAAAGATAATGAATAATATTTATTGTGACTCAAGTAAATTATCATCTCAGTAATACAAATCCTTATAAATTAAGCTAGAAGCTCAAAACCTCGGGTGTTATGTGCCCCCTTTAATTTTGTCCCTGCTAATTTTGTTTTATGTTTTTCCCCTTATATATTTCGCCTGCCTTAAATTTTTGTACTTATGATATTTATATGAAAATTTTTAAAATGACTATCACCCCAAATTTTTTTTTTTTTTTTTAGGATCTCATATTTTAACCTAAATTGCTAAATAAATCAATAATTAATAAGATTACTGAATAAGTTTACAATTTTATGGATTGTAGACCTAAAAAAGTGAATTAAACTCAATTAGAAGCTTGCTTTGTTTGGTTTAAAAAACAAAGACAAATAGTTATAATAATAATAATACATATGCTATTATTTTAGTTCAAATCTTTATTTGCGCTCACGGTCCCACTGAAAAAAATTTTCAAACTCCGTCACTAGCCATCACTTGCTAATATTACCAGTGAATAAAAAAAATCTATTAAAACTAGAAAATAAATTACTAGATATTACCAGTTAAAAAATAACTCTATATTAGAACCAGTGAATAAATCACTAGATATTGCCACTTGCCAGTAAATAAATAACTCTTTCAGTGCCAGTCGCTTTCTCACGTCTTTAAGAAAATAAATTACTAGATATTACCAGTTAAAAAATAACTCTATATATTAGAACCAGTGAATAAATCACTAGATATTGCCACTTGCCAGTAAATGAATAACTCTTTCAGTGCCAGTCGCTTTCTCACGTCTTTAAGAAAAGCCAAAAATAAAAAAATAAATCAAAAAATAAAAAGAGTTTAACGAATATATATACCAGCCACCCTTTTCTACTCAACACGGAAATGTAGAATATTGTACCTACTTACAAATATAATGACAAAATTCTACCACAAAAAATAAATAAAATAAATAAATAAAAACCTAATACAAAGACAAAAGCGTAACTACTACTGCAAAAGCCAAACATGCAATTACCATTAAAACCACTTTGTAAAGAACAATCCTAATACGACTTCCTACAGTAGTGTTTCTTCCTCGAATTTTTTTGACCCCCAGTTGAGCTTGGCTGCTCATTAAAATCATTCACACAAACCATGTGTAAAATGCTTATTGCATTCTTCGCTGTGGAAGCAAGAAAATTTTTATGGGGGGCCCTACCAGTAGGGAAAATAATTTTAGCCATTTCGTAAATTTCAACTGCCTGATTTATGAGTGTGAGACCTTCTATGGCATATGTGGCGCAATTAATATGATAGACACTCACAAATCAGATAGATAATATTTAATCAAGAGCTATAAAACTTACCCTATCGGTAAGCATGCACGGAGCCAACTTATAATCTACTGGGGTTTGAGCCCCGCTCAACTTATTCTGTTTCTTATAAAAGCGCACATATATATATATATAGGAATTGTCTCTGGTCATGCATTTGAAAAGTGTCTGATCAGTCAGACACTTGTATAATTGTGTATATTTATATGTAAGTTGTGTATATTTACATATAAATTGTGTATATTTAACATAAAATATAATAAATCAGCCAATATACATATTTTCATGCTATGTGTTCATAAATTACTATAAAAAATATATGTTTTGAGGATTAATATACATTGTCACCGATAAATATAAACAATTCATGCATAATTATATAAGTGCATGACTCCAAGTGCCTGACCAGAAACCTTACCTATATATATATAAATATAGGACTTAGTATATCAGTATACACATAGCCCTCACTAAACACAAAAAATTTAATCTTATAATCTCATTATTATTATTTTAACTATTAGACCCGACTACAATAAATTTTTACCTCGGTCACTTATGGTAAGGCAAAATAGCGTGGCCCACCGTATAAATCTCTATGCAAACAATAAATAAGAGATATTGACCAAATAGTGTTCCTTCATATTTCTGTGTCAATCTGTAGTATTGAGTTTGGTAAACGTTCCTTCCAAAGCAAGCAATAAATAGAGTCAATAGCCATGTTATTACATATCATTTAATTTAGCAGAGAGTTCAAAATAACTAGATAACAATGAGGTGTTCTTCTTTTACGTTTAACATTGCTGCCCATTTTTTCTTTGTTTTGTTCAACACCTTTTCTTTTGCAGCTGACAGCATCGGTCCGTTCGGATCTATAAGCGATGGAAGAACCTTGGTTTCAAAAGAAGGCGTCTTCGAGTTGGGCTTCTTCAGTCCAGTAAATTCCAAGAAACGCTATGTCGGGATTTGGTACAAGAACATCCCGGTTCAAACCGTCGTTTGGGTCGCAAACCGGTGTAGCCCTATCAATGATTCCTCTGGCTTGTTGACGATAAACAGCACAGGCAATCTTGTGCTTTCGAAACAGAACAAGAATGTGGTCTGGTCTACCAACTCATCAAAGCAAGCTAAGAAACCAATAGTAGAGCTTCTAGATTCGGGGAATCTTGTACTAAGAGATGAGGAAGATAGAAGCTCGGACAACTATCTGTGGCAAAGTTTTGATTGCCCATCGGATACAGTGCTACCGGGGATGAAATTCGGATGGGATTTGAGAACTGGTCTAAAAAGGTCTATGACTGCGTGGAAGAATACGGAGGATCCTTGTCCCGGAGATCTTCAGTGGGGGACTCAATTCGACGTACAGCATCATAGAGTCCCTGAAGCTTGTCTTTGGAAGGGCGAGAGGAAAATTTATCGCACTGGACCTTGGAATGGAATTTCCTCTAGCGGCACACTGGAGTCCAGGCCTAATCCAATTTACGATTCCAAGTTTGTTCACAATGATGATGAAGTGTATTACATGTTCAACCTCAAGAATAAGTCAGTTCTCACAAGACTTGTCATAAACCAAACCTTAAGCTCACGAGTACGCCTTATATGGATGGAATCGGATAAAACTTGGAGGTACTACTCGTCGCTACCAAGCGACACCTGTGATACCTATGGCGTCTGTGGAGGCAATGGATAGTGTATCATAAGTGAAAATCCGGTATGCCAATGCCTAAAAGGATTCAGGCCCAGGAATGAAGGAAAATGGAATTCAGCAGACTGGTCCGAAGGATGCGTGCGAGATAGTCCACTTTCATGCAAAGATAAAGATAAGGACGGGTTTCTTAAACTCGTTGGAATAAAGCTGCCTGATACGGAGCAGTCTTGGACGAACAGGAGCATGAATGTAAAGGAATGCAAGGCC
Source organism: Morus notabilis (assembly GCF_000414095.1). Lineage (NCBI taxonomy): Eukaryota > Viridiplantae > Streptophyta > Magnoliopsida > Rosales > Moraceae > Morus > Morus notabilis. The sequence goes on along the minus strand of NW_010360995.1, from coordinate 80,204 downwards.
AAATGCTTGAGCAACTGCTCTTGCGTGGCTTATGCGACATATAATATCGAAGAAGGTAGTGGCTGTATCACCTGGTTTGGTGATCTGTTTGATATTAGGAAATTTACTTCTGGTGGGCGGGATCTCTACATTCGAATGCCACCCTCAGAACTAGGTATGGCTAATTAATAAAGTACATAATATTACTTGCATAGGGTTTCCTTTTCCTGTGAAAGTTTTCTGTTTGGCAATGATTCTTTTTTTTTTTTTTTTTTTGACTCAAAATCAAACAAAAAGCGAGAGGTGATCATAGTGTGAACGCAGCTATAGTTGCACCTGTCGTCGGAGTCGGGTTTCTGATGATCTTAGTGATTGGCTATTATATTTGGAGGGTACTCTTGAAAGGTAGTGTATTTCTTACTCTAATCTTGAGTTGTGTCAAACTGTCTAATGAGCATCTTAAAATTTCATTCTTGTTTTCGGTTAGGATCTTTTGTATGTGTTATAATGGTGATGTTCACATTTTGATTGTCAATTGTTTTATACTGTACAATGTAACAGGGAAACACGTAAAACCAACTAAGCAATATGGAAGCCAAGAGGAAGATCTGGAGCTTCCATTGTTTGACTTGTGCACAATAACTACTGCCACTAATAATTTTTCCAAGAGCAATATGCTTGGGCAAGGTGGTTTCGGTTCTGTGTACAGAGTAAGCTAATTTCAATTTAAGATTATATTCCTTTTTGCTATATTTTCTCTCCTTCTAACTAGAGATTTCAGGGGAAGTTACTAGACGGACGGGAAATTGCGGTGAAGAGACTTTCCATGAGTTCTGGACAAGGTGTAAATGAGTTCAAAAATGAAGTAACGCTAATCTCTAAACTTCAACATCGGAATCTTGTAAGGATTCTTGGTTGCTGTATTCAAGGAGAGGAGAAGCTATTGATTTATGAATACATGCCTAAGAAAAGTCTTGACTCTTTCATTTTTGGTTAGCAAATCATGCATAGAAGTTTTGCTTTGAATTCCAAGTTTTTGTAACAAATTGACTAACTCAAAAAACTACATATTTGTTAAAGATCAAATGCATGGTAAACTACTAGGATGGCCTACGCGCTTCCAAATCATATGTGGTATCTCCACCAAGATTCAAGATTGAGAATTATACATCGTGATTTAAAAGCTAGTAATATTTTACTGGATAATGAGATGAATCCCAAGATTTCAGACTTCAGCATGGCTAGAATTTTCGGAGGTGATCAAATAGAAGCAAAGACAAGCAGAGTAGTTGGTACTTAGTAAGGACTCTATCCCTGTTTCATTACATATTATGTTAATAATTCTATGCAGATGATATTAAGTTATTTGGTCTCTTTACTACTATGATCAATATTGTGTGCAGTGGTTATATGGCACCAGAGTATGCTTTCAATGGCGTGTTCTCGACAAAGTCCGATGTTTTTAGCTTTGGCATAGTGCTGCTCGAGATTATAAGTGGAAAAAAAAGCACACGCTTTCGCCCTCAGAAGGACGGCCTTATGCTTAGTGGCTTTGTAAGTTTTAAGACATCATATTTCTCACTTGACATATATGTATGAAAAATCCTTCACATACATATGTTCTTGATTTCTGAAAATTCCAGGCTTGGACATTAATGCAACAAGACAGGACGATGGAATTTTTTGATGCGTGCATAAGCAACTCGCACCACAATCTTCAAGAAGTGTTGCGTTGTGTCCATGTCGGTCTCTTATGCGTGCAACAACACTCTCTCGATCGACCCAGCATGTCGTCGGTGGTGGTGATGTTAACCAGTGATAGTCACGTGTTGCCTCATCCCCAAAAACCAGGTTATTTCATGGGGATAGAATCGCCGCTGCGAGGATATCCCGAATCATCTCTAACAAACGATTTAACCATGTCAGCTGCGGAGGCTAGATAAAGAAAAAATTAGTTAGTTTCTTATTATACACGTGTGTTGACAACTTCTTCTGTTTAGATTCTATTGTTGTATTATTCAGAAGTGCAAGCAATTATTCTGCATGTTAATAGAATGAGTTCCACAAACCAATCCAGAGAATAGGAAAAAAAAAAAGTTATCAGTTTATTGAGTAGTTGATGTGCAAAACTATTCTTCAAGAACTAAAACTAAAACCAGTTACATCTTTCTTCACGCAATAAGGTCAACACAAAAGAAAACAGAGTAGGCAAAAAAAAAAAAACAAATAGCGTCGTTTGGCCACCAAATTCAACGGATCAAACTAGCAAAAAATCCCTGAATCACTCGGAGAAAATTCCACTCTTTAAGAACTTTTGCAGCTCGAGGATTCTGAACAAAGTAATCTCTCTTTCTTTTCATACGCAAATCGGAGTAGGTATGAATCGGAGTGGGTAAGATTCGAAGTTGACAGAAATTTGAGTGATAATAAGTTGTTTACTTAGGTTTCAAAAATTGAAGTCGGAATTAGTCTCAATCTCATTCATGTGTTAACTTACACTCAGAATCAGAATAAACTGTTATAAATTTACTTACATACCCTTTTAGTAGATTTTTGTGTTTTAAACTTAAAAAAAAAATAAATTGTATATTATGCTAAATACCTTAATATTATGATAACTAATTAGTAATTAGGTGTAATTATATTATTTTAAATTACACCTAATTAATCATCTAAATTATTTTTTCTCAATAAATTTTGAAATAATTTAAAGAAAAAATTTAATGATAAAATAAAATAAAAATAAAATAACTAAGTTTTAAGTCATATAATTTTAAAAAGAAGTTTCAAGTCATAAATAGAGAAACATATCCCAAGCATAATTCTGTGACGACCCTGCTGAGTTGGCCGTCACTGTAACTAACTTTAACATATACTTTCTGAAACTCCTAAAATTTGAGAGACTTTTTTTTAAAAAAAAATGCTATCTAGAATGCTGCAGCATGTTTTTAAAATGTTGTATGAATGTTGTAGCATTTTATTTTTAAAATGCTATATAGAATGCTATAGTATTTTCTTTAAAATGTTCTCTAGAATGTTGTAGCATTCTGAGTATAAGTTTCTTTCTCGTAAAAAACTATATCATTTTTTTAAACTTACTGTAATGACATAAATACTGGTTTCCACTTTTTGAACATAGCAAAGTATTTATACTTCAAAAATAATTCATTTTCTAAATCATGAATTTACACATAATTATATTTTTACTTATCAAAATCATTTTAGCTTACACAAACTTAACAACCATACTACAAACTTTCAAAACACAAGTTCATAGACATATTCAATAAAATCTTTTTAAAACCTTAAACTTGTAATGACTGAGAAAATTCCAGACCTTAAATAATACAATTCATGTATTTTTAAGCCAAGGATTTTCTTAGAAAAATATTATGTTATATTGTGAATGGAGGATTTATGGAATTAATATATGTATTCCTAAATTCTATAGCAAATTTCATGTTAAGTTCATGTTTCGATCAAGTAAATTCGATCGATAAATTCTCGCCGTATTTTAAGGCGGAATAATTTTCAGTACAAGTATAGTTTGAGAATCTTAATTTCAAGAATCTCTAAGCACAGCACGATGTTAGCGGCGTATAAAAAAAAACGCACTGACATTTTAAAAGAAGAAAAAAATCCTTAATTGCCAGACAGTTAGGTTAAAGTCACAAGATAAATACCTATAGTAGATGGATACAATATGAGCTCGGGAGTTGACACTGTCAGAAACGTCATTCTTGGGATAGAATACAGAAAATTAAAATTTAGAATTTGTTCAGTCTAAAATTAATTTCAAGACTTGAAACAGTTTGAAATATTACGCGAGTAAGAATATAGAACAATATTGAATTATTCAGAAATTGATATTGGACTGTAAGTAGTAAATTAACTTACGTGAGCTAAACTAATTACCTCTAATCAGTATAAATTTAATCTGTTTAGAGGAAATAATTGAGGATAAGATCAGGCACGTAATCTTGCCT
>NW_010360995.1:18220-65305 GCF_000414095.1 Morus notabilis | reverse complement strand
GTAAGTAGGAATCTCGCCTACAGTATGAATAGATTTTAAAGAGAAAGTTACACATGTTATATATGCATGTTTATGCTTTAAGTATTGTATGCGATGTTATGTCATGCTGTATACACATAAACAGCGCACATGAATTATATGTGTTTGAGTTAATTTAATATTATGTATACTATGCTAGATCATACTGCATACACTTAAGCAGTGCACATGAAGTATATGTATTTGAGTACATTCTATGTTATAGTATGCTTTGCTATGTCATATTGCATACACCTTAATAAGTCAAGAGGAACTTATAAGAATAATTATCAGTTGAGTGCCGTACCAGCCTCCACAAGGGAGGTAACTCATGCTCCACAAGGGAGAAACAGAAAATAACAATAATGTCCTCCGACTCAAGGGAGGCATTCAAGTTATAATCACGGTGTCGTGGGGGACCTTGCAAACCCTCACGTTCCGATGATTGCGCGCAAGTGGTACGCGAGCACTCGGGCCCATCAGTAAGAAAGATAAGATAAGATAATAAGATTATGATAAGACATCATAATTAAGCATAATCAGCTCATGCATATTTATTCATGTGTACTTACAGTTATTTTGTGAGATATAGTTCCTACTTGCTGAGCGAAAGCTCAATCAGATATGTTCATGTTGTAGGTAAGAAACCTATCAGCAATTCTTGAAGGGCAATGGCAAGCGGCGGACGAATGGTGGAGATGGGAATGGATAACGCTCCCGCAGTTATCTTCCGCAGTAAGTTTAAGAAAAATCATGTATATGTATGTATGATTTAAAGGTTTCAAGCATGTATGTTTAAAAAGTATAGGTACATATGTATGTTAAGGAAACCGAGGTTGTAGCTAACAACCCTCGTTTTGAGTATTTAAGTTTTAGAACGTTGCAACAGAGCATGCAACAAATAAACAAATTTTAAACATGACGATTTAAACGATTGATTTTAAAAGGGCTTTAAGATGTACTTGAATTTAAGATTTCTCACGAAATCCGTTTCAAAGTCAAAATTAAATGGCCCGATTGAATTGGCTAGTTTTAGAAAGGCTTTTAAAGAGCATTTGAAATAAGAGTTCAAATGCTGCTCTGTTTGAAAGATATTTTTAGAACGTTTTATCTTAACTGAAATTAAGAAAAGCTTTAAGAAATTTAGTGATTCACTTATTTGAAATTATTGTTACAAATTATGAAAGTATTCTTTCTTATATTAAAAAAAAAAAAATGTTCCGCAAATTTTAAGAAACCCCAGTAAGTACAAGTTAAAGTTTAAGTTACAGTGGCGGCCTCATAAGAAGGGGTCGTCACAAAACTGTTGCGGAAATAACTGTGTGCGGTATCCATTCCCCAACCTCTACTCTGCTCGTCCACTGCCTCGCCATCAGTCCATCAAACATTATGTACAGGTTGCTTACCTACAGTATAAATACTCTGAAATGAGCTTCGCTCAGCAAGTAGGAACTATTACTTGCAAAATAACTTAAAGTTCACATGAAAGATATGCATGAGCTGCTTATGCTGATTTATGATGTCTTATCAAAGTTTTATTGTATGTGATTTACTATTTGAACTTATCTTACTTACTGATGGGCCCAAGTGCTCATACCACTTGTGCGCAATCATCAGGACATGAGGGTTTGCAAGGTCCCTAACGACACCGTGATTATAAATTAAACTGAATGCCTCCCTCTCATAGGACTTTATTATAGTTTTTTTCTTCTCTATTGCGCAGCTTGAGTTACCTCCTTCTCAGAGGCTGGTACGACACTCAACTGAGATTATTCTTATAATTTTCTCTTGACTTATTAAGGTGTATGCAATATGACATAGCATAGCATACTATAACATGGAATGTACTCAAACACATATAATTCATGTGCACTGCTTAAGTGTATGCAGTATAACATAGCATAGCATACATAACATTAAATGTACTCAAACACATATAATTCATGTGCACTGCTTAAGTGTATACAGTATAACATAGCATAGCATATATAACATTAAATGTACTCAAACACATATAATTCATGTGTACTGTTTATTTTAAAATCTATTAATACTGTAGGTGAGATTCCTACTTACCTATTTTAGGAAGTGGAATCCTCTATTTGCCAAAGAGTCTGTTCTCTTTCTTTCTTGATTCAGAGAATGAACACCCATTAAGAGTGTGAGATTAACTATCACTTGCTATTCTATTTTAGCAAGCTCGAAAGAAAGTCTAACTTCCCTATTTATGGCTCGTTTTCTCTTTTCCTATCTTAAGGATTGTAAAACCTTATTTCTAATTTAGAGATTAGGTTTATTGAATCCTGATTACCTTACTTTTTATTAGCAAAGTCTGAAATCGACGTACTTTCCTGAGATTATACTTCGAGTTCTTCAACGAACTCCTCTGTTCAACACCAAAACTGTTTTAACAGTTATGTAGTGTTTTTTTCTAAGAAAATAGTTTAAAACTTCTATTTAGAACTAAAACCAAGTTTAGCCTCAAATTCTAGAACTAAAACTAGGTTTAACTTCCAATTCTCAAACTAAATTTCAGCAGAGTTTCGCCGTACTTTTCTGTGTTTCCCGAGCTATCCGTAGCTCGTTTTATCCATTACTTTATCTTCTAAACATAACTAACAATCTTTCTCACACAATTTAATCAACTCAGGAACCATACTCTAGGGTTCCATCAAATTTCTCACAAGGATTTCATATTTAAAAGTTGCTAAAAACATAATCTAACAACCTAAAATTCATCCTTTAATCACTAAGCTTTCAATTCCTTCATCAATTGAAACTCAATCATCAACTTAGTAACTTTCTCCTTAATCTCTACCACATCCAAACCATTCTGCCAAGGTAAGAAAAAAGAGTGGAAAACTGAATTCTCACCTTAGAAGAATGAAGAACAAACTCCGGAATCACCAATCCTCGGTAGTTCGATCGATTCCCGCTTAAAACTTGCTTTTCTTCAATTTTGGTAATATGTTTTTCTTCTTCTCTCTCTTGGATGAACACCCACAGTTCTTGCCATGAAAAATGAACATTTGGGGATATTTTTATCTCTTAAAAACCGGACTTAATAAAGTGGGAGGACTAAAATGTAATTTTGGCACTTTTGAGGGACCTTTTTGCAAAATTTCACCAAAAATATCATTTCTTGGCTTCTCGTACAAGCATGGCCGGCCACCTCACTAAGCATGTGGCATGATCTCAGCCCTTCATCTAAAAAGTTACTTTCAATCTCATCCATTGATCATTTAATAATTATCCTATTTTGGTTCAGCTTAATTTAATGTCCAGTACGCGTTTTATCTGCGTTTTTTGGACAGTTGGTCAACTTAGTCAACTTTGACCATTCTTGACTAACATTTTGAGAGTGATGTTTTGGTAAACTCTTGGTCAACAAACTTTGACTCGGTCCATTTAAATCAGTTGAAACCCTAATTTACGCGATTCGGCCTTCCGAACCCCTTTTTCGTCCGTTTTTCGTTCCGAATGCTTCTAAAACCCTAGAATTGTTGTTTTTCAATTTTTTCACTTCTTAACCTTAAGATTCATGTGTTAGCCCACTTGTGGGTTTAACACAGCATGCTGCACATCCTTTCTTATTACAGTCTAAAAGTTGATAACGGTGTCTTACATAACTTAAATTTCTAATTATTTACTTGATGTCATCTTGCTCACATAAGCAAGGTTTAGTGAACACTTGGTAATCACCTCTTAATATTCTATTTTTAAAGCTATTCTTATTACTTCATACTGACTTTTGTGAATTTACTTAGTTGACAGAAAATTTCAGTTCCCGACTTTGTCAACTTCTAAACTCATATTGCACCTGAATTTCTTTACTGAAGCACCACCCCTTTAATTGCCTTTTATCTGTCTGGAAATTAAGGGTTTTCTCCTTAAATTTCAAAGCATTTCTCTACACGCTGCTAACATTATACTGCACTAAGAGATTCCTGGAATTAGGATTGTCAAACCGTTTATGCACGGAGAATTATTTCGCCTTAATTGCGGTAAGAATTTATCAACTGAATTTACTTGTTCTTAAAATATGAACTAATCATAAAACTTGCTATAGAATTTAGGAATACTGCTATTAATTCTGTAAATCCTACAGTCACAAAATATGACAGTATATTCTAGAGAAAAAATCCTCGACTTAAATAAATAAATGTACATTATTTAATTCTAGAATTTTCTCGGTTGTTACAATCTATCCCCCTTAAAATTTTTCGTCCTAAAAATTAGAATAACTCGGGGTAGTTTTTCCTTATATCTTCCTTTTGTTCCCATGTAGCTTTCTCAATATTATGATTTCACCACAAGGCCTTAACTAAAGGAATCACTTTATTCCTTAGAGTTTTCTCCTCGCAAGCTAGAATCTGATTAGTACTGGTTCCTAATGCAACACATGTGACAGATCTGGTATATATTTCTTTAACATCGATACATGGAAAACATTGTGTACCGAAGCCAGTTCTGACAATAAAGCTAGTCTATAAGCAACTTTACCAACTCTTTCTAGTATCTCTAAAGGTCATATGTACCTTGTACTAAGTTTTCCTTTCTTACCGAATCTCATTACTCCTTTCATCGATGCAATTTTTAAGGAAAACTAGGTCTCCTACTTGAAACTCCAAAGGTCTACAATGTTTATCCGTGTAGCTCTTCTGACAGCTGTGAGTTGTATCTAGTCTCTCTTTGATGCGTCTTACATCCTCTTTAGTTCTCTTGATAAAATCTGTGGTTTCTAAATGCTTTTTCCCAAGTTTATACCAGTGAATTGGGGACCTATATTTCCTTTCATACAGGGCTTCAAAAGGTGTCATACCTATTGATACTTGATAGCTGTTGTTATAAGAAAACTCTATCAAAGGTAATTTTTTTTTTATCCCATTGAAATCCATGAGGCACGCTCTTAGCATATCTTCTACAGTCTGGATGGTCCTCTCTCATTGTCCATCAGTCTGAGGGTGAAAAGATGTACTGAATTTTAGCTTAGTCCCCCTTTGTGTCATGCACACTTCTCCAAAATCTAGATGTGAAATGTCCATCTCAATCTGATATGATAGATTTTAGAATCCCATGCAGTGTCTCTATCTTTGACACATATAATTCTGCTAATCGTTTGATGGAATAACTGAGTTTGATTGGCCAAAAGTGGGTAGATTTGGTCAATCGAACTACGATTACCTAAATCGCGTTGTTACCGTCGGATGTCCTAGGCATCCCTACTATAAAATCCATCATGATTTGATCCTATTTCCATTCTGGAATATCAATCGTCTGCAGTTTTCCTGCTGGACGCTGATGTTTTGCCGTAACTTTCTGACTATTAAGACATTTTGATATGAATTTAGCTACATCCTTTTTCATTCTTGACCACCAAAAACCCTTTTTCAGATCCTTATACATCTTAGTTGTTCTTGGGTGAACAGAGTAAGGTGTTTCATGCACTTATGAAAGGATCTACTTTCTTATTTCTTCATTATCAAGGACGCATATCCTATCCTTATGGTAAAGTATGTTGTCCTCTGAAAGACTAAATCATGTTTCTCTACCTTCAAGGATTTCTTTTCTTAACTTAACTAGGGTAGAGTCTAGTCCCTGGCTATCCTTCATGTGCTAAAAAATGGTTGGTTGGAGAGTTAGAGACAATAACTTTCCTGAAATCACTTCTATTTCGAGATCATTTATCTCCTCCTGTAGAGGTTGAGGTAGAACACTGATTGCTACTAACATCGCTGATGACTTTCGACTTAGTCATCAGCTACTTTATTTGATTGTCTAGGGTGATAAAAGATCTCACACTCGTAATCCTTTACTAGTTCCAACCATCTTCTTTGTCTCATATTCAGATCTTTTTGAGTAAAGATATACTTGAGACTCTGGTGATCTCTATAGATCTTGCATTTCACTCCATACAGATAGTGTCACCATATTTTTAATATAAAAACTACCGCCGCAAGCTCTAAGTCATGCGTCGGGTAGTTCTTTTAATGGTCCTTTAGTTACGATGAGGCATAGGTGACCACTTTTCCACCTTACATAAGTATGGCTCTTAATCCTTGCTTAGAGGCGTCACTATAGACTACGAAATTTCTTTCTTCCACATATGAAATACTTAGCACCGGAGCTCTAGTAAGTCTTCTTTTTAGCTCTTGAAAACTTTATTCACACTTCTCAGTCCACTCATACTTCCTTTCCTTACGTGTGAGAGCTGTGAGTGGAGTGGCTAGCTTTGAAAATCCCTCAACGAAGCATCGGTAGTATCCTACTAAATCAAGGAAACTACGTATTTCTGTCACACTTTTCAGCGCTGGCCATTTACTTACTGCTTCAATCCTTGTGGGATCTATTGTAACTCCTTCCTCACACTTTGAAAATTTGGCATACAACCAATTTTCCTTCAGGGTTTTGTAGAGCAGTCCTCAACTGCTCCTCGTGTTCCTCTTTAGTCTTAAAGTAGATCAAGATGTCATCTATGAAGACAATAATTAACTTACCCAGGAAATCCTTAAATATTCAGTTCATTAATTTCATGAATGCTGCTGGACCATTAGTCAATGCAAATGGCATCACGAGGAACTCGTAATGTCCATATCGAGTCCTAAAGGTTGTCTTTGATATGTTACCTTCTTTAATTCAAAGTTGGTGGTAACCTGAGCGCAAATCTATCTTAGAAAAGTATGCAGCTCTCTTCAGTTGATCGAATAGGTCATCGATCCGTGGTAATGGATACTTGTTCTTAATCATAATCTTGTTTAGCTCCCAATAGTCGATACACATTTTTAGTGTACCATCTTTCTTCTTAACAAATAAAACTGGTGCTCCCCACGGTGAATAGCTTGGGCGAATAAAACCCTTGTCTATTAATTCTTGTAACTGCACCTTAAGCTCCTTAAGCTCAGCCGGAGCCATCCGATATGGTGCCTTAAAGATTGGCGTTGATCCTGGTATTAAATCTATCTTGAAAGAGATCTCTTGCTCTGGGAGTAGTCCTGGCAGTTCCTTTGGAAAGACTTCTAAGAACTGTTTAATTATTGGAATGTCCTCCGGTCCTACTTTAACCACCTTAGACTTATCTACTAAATTGGCTAGATGTCATATACATCCATTAGCCAACATCTTACTTGCAGATATCATCTGCAATGATTGCTTTTGGAACGTCCCCGTGTAGGTAAACTCCTCTTCCTCAAGGGCTTAAATGTAACTTTCTAGTTTCTACAGTCAATGACGGCGTTATATTTCCTCAAAAAATCTAATCATAATGTACCGTCATAATCACTTATACTAATAATAACTAAATTCACGTACAACATTCTACCGTCAATAATTACTAGAACATTGCACAACCAATAATTAGATATTAAAATTTGCCCATACGGCAAAGCAGTTCGAAAAGGTTGGCTCATACTATCTTTTGTTCTATCTAGATGCTTGGTAGCCTTTGATGACACAAATGAATGTGTTTCCAAGAATCAAATAAAGCATAAGTTTCGTAATTGGCTACAGGAACCTGACCTATTACAACTGCGGAATTACTAGCTTCTGCATCACCTCTGGTGTAGGCTTAGATGCGAGCATGAGGTTCTGGAGCTTCTAACTTTCGTTGGGAAATTTAGGGCCCTTCGATCATGGCTTAGATTGCATGACAACCTGCAATACATAATTATTCACATATATAAACCCAACGTTAGATTAAGGATCTAACACACTCAGCGTATCTATTTTTGCTAAAGAAAAGATTCTGTGCTTTCACCTAGTCTTTGTTTTTTAAATTATTTTCTTTTTTATTTGTTTGAAAATACTGCCACGTTATTGAAGGTTCCAAGAACTTGAGATGAGGAATTCAGAGCTTACTTCGTTATTATTTACCTATTCATTTATTTTGAGTGAACCATATAGTTTTATACCAAATACAAGAGAGGTTCCAGGGGCACAAAGTTTGAGTATGCCTTTTTGGTTGTGATAGGAGAGTATGCCCAAGAATTTCATTTTCAATTGTGTCATTTTACTGGAAAAGTGGAACGAAATATTAGATCATAGGTCACTTTATATGTAACCTTATTATTGATTTTAGAAATGTATAGAAAGTCCGAATCATCCAAGAAATAGAAATCTGGTGCATATGGCTTGATCTTCAACAACTGATTTTTTTTTTCCTTCTACCATTTTCCCCTGTTTCCCCTGTTTTGGTTGGTTTCTCCGGTGCTTTCTTAATATTTTATATCTTCATGGCAGGTTGAAATAAGCCCGTCAACTACCATATTTATGTTTATTACCCTAGTAAGATTTTCAAATACCATTTTTTTTAATGATAAACCATGTTTAAAAAGAGTTAGCAGCGTTGAAATGCTAGAAGAGAGTAGATCTTTATTGTAATTTTTTTTATGAAATACATATCAAAAGGCTAATTTTTTTATGCACAAGGCCTAGGCTAGTAAAGCACTTGCTTATGACCCCATTTTTAGGAAGGCCCCAAAATTTTTCCTCAAAAATAGGCCTATCTTTTAGCCATTGTCATATTTTAAAAATTAAATTCCATTTCTTTCAAAAAAAAATCAATTTTAAGAAGGCCCTGAAAGGCCTTTTTTTTTCTCTTTCTTTAAATTTCCCGTTTTTTGGGAATTGGGATAGTACCCCAACGTATGTATTTGCATTAATCGGAGAACTTAAAAACGCAAAGAAACTGGAGGAACTTATAGAAAAAAGAAAAAAGAAAAAAAAAATAATTTAAAAAAAAAAAGCTCAAACGTCTCTCTTACTCACATTTCTTCTTTCAACGTCTATATTTGTCTCTCTGCAGAAAAAGCGGAGGAAAAAAAAAGAAAAGAAAAGAAAAGAGAAAGAAAAGCTATTCTTCTATCTTCTTGCTATCTCTTCAATCTCAAAACAATAATATTTTCTCTAAGATCATCATAAGTCTACAATTGCTATTGTCTATCTTCTCAATTAATCTTAGGTTATATCTTTCTTACTCATTTCTTGTTCACTTGCTAAGTACTGCTTTATATATATATATATATATATATATATATATATATATTATGTTATACTTGCTATTTTATTTTATATTTTTGTTGTGTTGTGTTGACTTGGTTTTAATACGTACCTAAGTTAAGAACAACCATGTCTAATAGAAAACGTGCATCACGGTATGAAAAACTCAAAAAAAAAAAAAAAAAAAAAAAGAGAGAAGAATAGAAACTTTGATTCAATCCCAAAAAGGAGCTCTGGATAAACTTTTCGCAAGTAGTAAGCGAGATGAAATGAGAAAAAAATTGAAGAAAAAGATATAAAGAATTAGGTGAGGAGGAAGTGAAGGTAGAGGAAACCAAGGAGAATAAAAGTGTTGAATTATGTGATGGTGTAATGGATGAGGATGAAGGTCAAGAAACAAGTGAAGAAAATGGAATTGAATAGACACTAAAAATAATGATAATTTAAGTGATGTGTCTAGATGTTGGAAAAATATGGCATCGAGTGCGCAACACAATTTTAAAAATTTAAATCAATGCCAAAGCTAACCAGTAACATGTTTATGATGTTATATAACATAAATACTAAAGATCTAAATCATACCTTTTTGAGATTTAGGAAATTGTACGTCTGACAGATCAAGCCATTCCAAACAGCAATCGGAAAAGCATCAACCAACTAGTCTTTTTTGCTATTCTTGTTTCCACGATCGGAGTGCGGGTGGGCACAAGTCGTTCAATCTCCTCTTGGTATTCTTGAACTCCTTCCAACCACAAGAGAGCCAAAGAAAAAATTGTTCTTGAGAATTAAACAATTTTTTCTCTCAAGAATCTTTTGTCAATAGCCTCCAAAAAGTCTTTCAAGTGATCTAATGAATAATGTGACTTATTAGGTTATTTATAGTGTTTAGGAAGTCATATATTCGTAACAATTAGGTTTTTCAAAGTTTATCTCGCTTACAGAGTTAGTTTCGCCACGTCAACATGCGCTACACATTACAACCGATCGACCGGTGACAGAGACGTTATAACTTACCGGTCGACCTGTCTTTATGAACCAGTCTACCCGACCGGTCGACCTGTTTGCATTAACGAAACTTGTTTTCCTAGTTTTTCAACACGGGAAACTTGCATAGAGCCTCAATTTTGATTCAAGCAACCCAATAGAGAAGTTGTCTGATCAAAATAGTCATATAATAGTCTTCCCATATTAAAAAACTCTTAAAATAATAATTCAACCAATTAATGTAGAATTAATTTATCCTTTAATTCACCCGATAAATCACTCATGAATTAACCAATCTCATATTAACTTTGAACCTCTTTTACGGAAATAATACAAGTTACCAATATGTAGGAAATATACCGTATCGTTACAAGAAATTATGTGAGCTAGCAAAGGGACCCGATGGACATATATAAATCAAGCTCCTATAATCACAACGCTACTTGTAAACTAACGAGTCCGTCTCATGATTATAAAACTCTAGCGCGAGCTGTACTCTTGATTTATATAGCGTATTTACAAAACTCTGAATAGCTCTCATCCATGACTCAATATATTAGTGTATCATCCCCAAAGGATATCCATAATCGACTTAAGATCAAGTTTTGTTTTACCTTTCCGATTACATGTATCTTATGTTCTATTACCACACCATCAGAAAACCACTATTCGTACCATAATGTCAGGATGTCTTCCTTTGGTACATCAAAAGATACAAGTCAAGCATACGGGTTCATTATCCATCTCAGGATTAAGATGACAACATATAATTCGTCAAAAGTCAATTGTTTTATTCAAACAGAATTATTAATTAAAACAATTCAACTTTGGTCGGACCCAATATAGATTTTACCATTAGAAACTATATGAATGTCTCTCCCCATAGAGTCCCACCTCCGACGACCAAGACAAGTCATCTCCGCTAAGAAGTAGACAACATAACAATCTTAACATGATTAAAGTGCCCAACTTTATTCTCTCGATTGTGGATCATATGATTTACACTATCATCTTTAGATTCATATCTTCCACATGTTCTTCACATTACATGCATGAACTAAAGATTTAGAATGTCTGTCTCAGACTTTCAGTTTGCTTATCATACATTCAACTAATATGAACATAACGAGGACAATACATTGATATATGAAATAAATAAATCTTTATTAATAGTCAAATGTCTCAAAGAATATCGTTACATTTATTCCTTAGGGCATAAACGCTAACAATCTGCCACTTGCACTTAAGTGAGTAAATATGACATGCTACACATCCCTATAGCCTTGATATGTTTCTCAAAGGCCTTAGCCGGCAGGGCCTTCGTGAACGGGATAGCCATATTGTCCTCCGGCGCAATCTTGCATATTTCCACATGCCCTTCTTTAACAAAGCTCCTTATCACATGATACTTCATGACTATGTACTTACTCATTTTCTGATATCTTGATTCTTTGGTGTTAGCTTTTCCCGCACTGTTATCACAGTATAGTCTCAATGGCTTATCCACACCAGGAACTACTTCAAGATCCATCAGAAATTTGTGGAGCCACACTGCTTCTTTTGAAGCATCACTAGCTGCCACATACTCGGCTTTCATCGTTGAGTCAAAAGTGCAAGTTTGCTTGACACTCTTCCAAACGATAGAACCACTTCCCAGAGTAAAGACAATACCCGAAGTCGATTTCCTAGAATCCAAATAGGATTGAAAATCTGAATCTGTATATCCTAGAGGTGTCAAATCCTCCCCGGAATATACCAGCATATAATTTCTAGTCCTTCGAAGATACTTAAATATATGCTTTACTGCTACCCATTGGTTAGGTCTTGGATTCGACTGATATCGACTTACAATCCCGACCGCATGGCAAATGTCTGGTCGAGTGCAAAGCATTGCATACATGAGGCTCCCAGTCGTCGAAGCATAGGGTACATTTGCCATGTATTCTCTTTCTTTAGATGTCTTGGGACAATCACTGTTTGTAAGAGTAATTCCAGACCTAGATGGTTGCCCACCTTTCTTGGAATTCTGCATTGCATATTTCTCGAGAATTTTATCTATGTATGAAGCCTGAGAGAGAGCTATCATTTTGTTCTTTTGATCTCTTAAGATCTGAATGCCCAGAACATAATTAGCTTCTCCTAAGTCCTTCATGTCAAACTGTTTGGTAAGCTAAACTTTGACTGATGACAAAGCCCTTACATCATTGCCAATGAGTAGAATGTCATCAATATAATAGTAGAAAAACCACTTTCCCATCTTGAATATGCTTATAAATGCAAGGTTCATCCATATTCTGTTGGAATCTAAATGTCTTGATCACTTGGTCAAATCTTTTGTTCCAAGGATGAAAAGCTTACTTTAATCCATAAGTATATTTTACCAACTTGCAAACTTTCCCCTCTTGACCCTTAGCCCCAAAGCCTTTTGGTTGTACCATATAGATACTTTTCTCAATATGGTCGTTCAAGAACGTCGTCTTAACAACCATTTGCCAGATCTTGAAGTCGAGAGCAACCGCAATGGATAAGAGAATACGGATGGACTTAAGCATGGTTATAGGCGAAAAGGTTTTCTCGTAGTCAATTCCCTCCTTTTACGTGTATCCCTTAGCTACCAGTCTAGCCTTATAGGTTTCGACCTTTCCTTCTGTATTTCTCTTTCTCTTGTAAACCCATTTACACCTAATGGGCTTAATCACATTAGGAAGATCTACAAGTTCCCAGACTTGATTAAAATCCATAGATTCCATCTCAGCTTTCATGGCTTCTATCCAAAGGTTTGCATCAACATCCTTCATAGCTTCTTTGTAAGTATAAGGATCCCTATCATGTTCTAAAGATTCTGCCAAAAGGTCTCCCCATTAGCCATGAATCTCTCAGGTTCATGTTTGATCCTCCCACTACGCCGAAGCCCCTTAGGTTGTTGTTGGGTTTCCTTTTCTACTCTGATTCGATCGGTTTCCAATGGAAAAGTCGGTATGACCAAGTCACTCGACATTTCCTCAAGCACCACTTTGCTACGAGACTTAAAGTCGTTCATGTAACTTTCCTCAAGGAATGTTGCATTCGTTAAAACCACGACTTTATTTTCCTTAGGGTTATAGAAATAACCCCCTTTCACCCCTCTTGGATAACCTACAAAAATGCACACTTCTAAACGTGCTTCCAACTTGTTCGCTTCCTTGTCTAGGACATTTGCAGGATATCCCCATATGCGAATATGGTTCAAGGATGTCTTCTTGTATGTCCACAAGTCGTGAGGAGTTTTAGGAACTGACTTTGTTGACCTGTTGTTCAGAAGATAACATGCAGTTTGTAAAGCCTATGCCCATAAAGATATAGGCAATATTGAATAACTCATCATGGATCGTACCATGTCCAACAAGATCCTATTTCTTCTCTTAGCTACACCATTTTGCTGTGGAGTGTCAGGTGTACTCAAATTGTATGGAATCCCATTCTCTAATACGTTTCCAATGAACTCATCATAGAGGTATTCTCCACCTCGATCAGATCGAAGTGCCTTTATGGGTTTACCCAATTGCTTTTCCACTTCAGGCAGAAACTCCCTGAATTTTAAAAAGGTTTCACTTTTGTGGTGCATCAGGTACACATAACCATATCTTAAGTAATCGTCGACAAAAGTGACGTAATACTCAGACCCTCCAGTTGCCTTGATGTTCATGGGACCACAAACATCACTATGCACAAGTTCAAGAACCTCTTCAGCCCTATTACCCTTAGACCTAAAAGGTCTTTTGGTCATTTTGCCTTCCAAACAAGACTCATATTGAGGTAAGGACCGAACCTTTAAAGAACTTAAAGGTCCATCCTTTACCAAACTCTGTATCCTGTTAAGGCTAATGTGACCAAGTCACAAATGCGAAAGATATGTCTCATTAGAGTGAGAAGTTTTAAGCCTTTTAGAGTTATTAATAACTTCAGTGTTTAGCAGTGAGTCCATCTTAGGTTTGATAAAATATAGATTATTTTGCATCTATCCCTCATAGATAAAAGACTTATTTTTACGAATCACAACTTTATTATTAAAAGAAGCTGAATAAGAATCCTTAAATAAACAATCAACAGAAATACGATTCCTCTTAAATTGAGGAATATAAAAACAGTCTTACAAAAATAAACTCCTATAACTATCAAAATAAAGATGGACGTCTCCCACTACTTCAGCCAACACTAGATTTTCATCGCCCATCCTTAACGTGAAGCTCTCATTTAGAAGACTTCTCATTTGCTTGAACCCCTGCAAAGAAACACATACATGATTAGTTGCTCCAGAATCTATGACCTAGTTGTCACTGGATTCTTCAACCAAACATGCTTCCATAATCAAAAGATCACACTCATCTCCCTTGCCTTTAGAGGCTAGGTAGTCCTTACAATTCTTCTTCATGTGCCCCACCTTCCCGCAATGAAAGCACTTAAACTTGTTCGGGCTCTTCTTCTTCTTCTTGTTATTGCCCTTGTTTGGCAGAACTGAAGAACTCTCCTTCTTGGCTCCTTACTTTTTCTTTCCATTCCCTGGAGAGCGTTTGGAGGAAGGTGCCTCAGCCAAGTTGGCCTCCACAATAGTTGACCCCTTGATCATCCGCTCAAACTTTTGGAGTTCTTGCATCAACTCTGTTAGGATTATATTCTATTTAGCGCTCAAATTGAACGTTGTCCTAAACAGAATATACTCATTCAATAAAGTCTCAAAGATCATGCTCAATTGATACACAACATTGATGTCGGCTCTATTGGTCTGAGCGTCAGCCAAATAGCCCATCACCTTCAGCATATGTTCCTTTATGGAAGACCCAGCCTTCTGTCTACAATTAATGAGATTACTTAGTGCTTCCCGACATTTTTTAGTGGCTTGACTGCCAAACATGTCCTCAAGATTATCCATAATCTAATGAGCAATTATGTAATCTTAATGTTGTGCTTGACAGTGGACATGCTCGCCATCATATAACAGCGAGCCATATCGTCAGAGTCCTTCCAGCATTGATATGCTAGGAAAACCTAATTAGGAGCATCAATAGGTGGCTCCGGCGGACAAGGTGTATTCAGTACAAAACTTAGTTTCTCAAAGGTTAGGATGATCTTTAGGTTCCTTTTCCAATTGGTAAAATTCTCGCTAGTTAAAGTGTGTTTATTAAGTATCAATGATAACGCGCTAGCAGACATTTTGATCTACAATAAACATTCATATATCTAGTATAAGCAAACTTGCACAAATATTTAGTAATCAAACATATATACATATTATAACGCAACCAAAATGTTTGTGTGTCAAAATCTTGAAAAAATCACAACCTTACAATGATAATTCCTAACTCAAAATTTTGTAAGTCTCCTAGGGGAGATCATGTAAAATTTAATTGGGAACACGGATCCCCTCAGATCAATATATACCATCCGGATCAATCTCTGTCCAGTACATATTGATAATCATTTTTTTTGCCATTACTTTAATTAACAGAGCTCCTAGGGGAGATTAATAATTAAATTAATCTTGAGTGTATAACCATTGTTTCAACTATTTGATCTATATTTTATAATTGTCACCTAGGGGTGTACAACCATAAAATATGTTCAAATAAATTATCCTCTTGGAGATCCACACCGGTACATAATGAATCCCTTCCTAGGGATCGGTATCACCATGTATTACCTGCGGACCAACGATGGAGGCCATGGGTATTTTCTTCAAAAACCCTCACCCACTCAATCTTTTGAAAACAAGGTTTTATGTTAAAAATATGCATGAACAATTTTAATGAGCAGCACTCCCTATTCTACATGACATGTTATTACACATATAGCAAATCATATTATATGCAATCATACATAGCAATTGAGCTAGGCAACAAGCATAATAATAATAACCGTAATATTATGGTTCTATCATAGAGAAAAGAAAAAATAAAGATTACTAAGAATAATCAAAACATATATCAATCCTTCACCTTGAATTTTCCCGGTTGTCCTTGAATTCTTCATCACGATTAAATTCTGGTTATCATAAAATTATTTTTCATGTTTTCTTGAAAAAATCTCAAAAAACTGCAAAATCGTGTACTCCCACGCTAGGTCCAATCAACCGGTGACAGAGCAGCCGGCTGACCGAAGTGGTCGACCAGTGTCTGTGCGACAAAACAGAAATCAAAGCAGTTTTTCAATTTATTCAAAAACACAAAATACTTTTATAAACCAAGAAAAATTAGATACCTTTACATCCTTCGTCTTCAAGATCCATCTTCAAGATCCTTCTTCAAGATCCATCTTCAAGATCCATGATGAATCTCTTCCAAGAATTTTTACATGAAAATTCCTATACTGTTTCCGGTTTATAAAATTTCTACTAAAGAAAATAAAATAAACCCTAATGGTGATGATAGGCCGTATATCTAATTACATTGCCAAGAAGAAATTCCTATACAAGTATTCTAAATTCTAAGGAACCATAACCAGTAAAAAATTAAATAATAAAAGACCATTGATAATTTATAAATAATAATCAATAATAATTATTTAATCATCCATTCACCATATATTCATGATAATAAAAAAATATAGAACCCTTAGAGTGCCATCTCTCAAAAATATCAATTCAAGCATAAAGGAGATATTTTTAGATCACAAATCTATGTACATAGCATAATCATGAACAAATAACCATGGCTCTGATACCAATTGTTGGAAAAATACAGCATCGAGTGCGCAACAGCATTTTAAAAATTTAAATCAACGCCAAAGCCAACCAAGAGCATGTTCATGATGCAATATAACATAAATACTAAAGATCTAAATCATACCTTTTTAAGATTTAGGAAACTACACGTCTGACAAATCGAAGAGTTCCAAACAGCAACCGAAAGAGCCTCAACTAACTAGTCTTCTTTGCTATTCTCGTTTCCACGATCAGAGTGCGGGTGGGCACACATCGTTCAATCTCCTCTTGGTATTCTTGAACTCCTTCCAACCACAAGAGAGCCAAAGAAAAAATTGTTCTTGAAAATTAAACAATTTTTCCTCTCAGGAATCTTTTGTCAATAGCATCCAAAAAGTCTCTCAAGTGATTCGTAACAATTAGGTTTCCTAAAGTTTATCTCGCTTACAGAGTCAGTTTCACCACGTCAGCATGCGCTACACGTTATAACCGGTCGACCGGTGATAGAGACGTTATAACTCACCGGTAGACCTGTCGTCATGAACTGGTCTACCCAACCGGTCGACCTGTTTACACTAACGTAACTTTTTTTCTTGTTTTTCAACATGGGAAACTTGCATAGAGCCTCAATTTTAATTCAAGCAACCCAATAGAGAAGTTGTCTGATCAAAATAGTCATATAATAGTCTTGCATATTAAACAACTCTAAAAATAATAATTAAACCAATTTATCTAGAATTAATTTATCAATTGTTTCACCCCGATAAATCACTCATGAATTAACCAATCTCATATTAACTTTAAACCTCTTTTACGAAAATAACACAACTTACCAATATGTAGGAAATACATCGTATCATTATAGGAAATTATGTGAGCTAGCAAAGGGACCTGATGGACATATTAAAATTAAGCTGCTATAATCACAACGCTACTTGTAAACCAACAAGTCCATCTCATGATTATAAAACTCTAGCGCTACTCCACTAAAGGCCTAGAGCTGCACTCTCAATTTATATAGCGTATTTACAAAGCTCTGAATAGCTCTCGTCCATGACTCAATATATTAGTGTATCATCCTCATAGGATATCCATAATCGACTTGAAGTCTAGTCCCGTTTTATCTTTCTGATTACATTTATCTTATGTTCCATTACCACACCATCAGAAAACCACTATTCACACCATTACAAATAGTAAACCATTAGATAACACAGAGTAGTCTAATGGTCAAGCGCTTGTATTTTTTAATCCACGGGTAATGCATAAGAGGATATCATTGACTCTTTGTAGGAGCTATGGATTCCACTATCTATAAATAACGAATCTACGGATACACGAGTCATACCCCCAATGTACCGGTAAGTATACCTTTACATAATGTCAGGATGTCTCCCTTTGGTAAATCAAAATATACAAGTCAAGTATGCGGGTTCATTATCCATCTCCGGATTAAGATGACAACATATAATTCGTCAAAAGTGAATTGTTTTATTCAAATAAAATTATTAATTAAAACAGTTCAACTTTGGTCCGACCCAATATTAATTTCACCCTTTGAAACTATATCAATGTCTCTACCCATGGAGTCCCACCTCCGACAACCAAGACAAGCCATCTCCATTAGGAAGTAGACAACTAACAATCTTAACATGAATAAAACACTCAACTTTATTCTCTCGATTCTGGATCATATTATTTAGACTATCATCTTTAGATTCATGTCTTCCGCATCTTCTTCACATTACATGCATGACCTAAAGATTTAGAATGACAGTCTCAGACTTTCAGTTTGCTTATCATACATTCAACTAATATGAACATAACGAGGACAATACATTGATATATGAAATAAATAAATCTTTATTAATAGTTAAATGTCTTAAAGAATATCGTTACATTTATTCTTAAGGGCTTAAATGCTAACGCTACAAATATTCTTGATCCTGGAAGATGGGAAAATATTGACAACAATTTGAGAGATTTATTAGTGGAAAAAGGTCCAATTCGGGATAATGATATAAAGTTTCCAAAAGATGAAAGTTCTAGGCATTTCTCCACTTTTTATTACATGACGAAATTACCAAATGGAGAAAGACTTGATAGAAGATGGTTTGTATATTCGAAGGATTTTGATAAAGTATATTGCTTTTGTTGCAAGTTGTTTAATATTAAGTCTAGTATGGTTGGAGAAATCTTGGTGCCAAGCTTAAAAGTCATGAGACAACTAATGAGCACATAATTAACATGAATGCTTGGTTTGATTTAGAGATGAGATTGGTTCAAAATAGAGCAATTGATTGACATATTCAAGAAAGAATCAATAGAGAGAGAAGGAGCATTGGGGCAATGTCCTAGTAAGGATAATTGCTGTTGTTAAAAATATAGCTAAGAACTTAATGTGGCATTCCGTGGATATAATGAGAAGGTTTATCAAGAGAATAATGGAAATATTTTGAGTTTAATTGCGTTGATTGCTGAATTTGATCCAATAATGCAAGATCATGTTTGTCGGATTCAAAATGGTGAGGTTCGTAATCATTACTTGGAACATAATATTCAAAATGAGTTGATACAAATGTTAGCACTTGAAGTCAAGAGTACAATTTTGGAAAAAATCAAACAAGTAAAATATATTTCCATTATACTTGATTGTACTCCCGATGCTAGTCACCAAGAACAAATACTGAAAAAAAAATTTGGGATATGTCTACAAGTCCAACAAAGGTAGAAGAATTTTTTTGAGGATTTCTAAAAGTGGATGACACTTCTGGAAAAGGTCTCTTTGGTACACTTGCAGAAGAAATTGAAAATCTAAAGCTTGACATCAATGATGTAAGATGCCAAGGATATGATAACGGATGGCATCAATGATTTTCTTCACTGAAAATACTGAAAAATAACATAACTAATTTAACTGTTAAATCATTATCACAAACTCGTTGGGAAAGTCGTATTGAAAGTGTAAGGCAATTAGATTTCAAGCTCCAAAAATAAGAGATGCTTTGTTTGAACTAGCAGAAACTAGTGAGGATCCTAAAATAAAGAGCGAAGCCAAATGTCTTGCGATGTATGAATTAGAGAATTTTAAATTTTTGTTAGGCATGATTATTTGGTTTCATATCTTGTTTGCTGTTAATTCAGTCAGCAAAATATTACAAAGTGAAGATATCACTTAAAAGTGGTGGCATTCTCCTCTCTCTTTGTATCAAAAAAAAAAAAAAATTTCGAAGCAGCGAACCAAATGAGTAGTTAATATGTCTTCATTCTTGTATAAATTATGCTAGGTACTACTTTTGAAATCCAATTATTTACTTGTATAACTTTTATAAAGTTTCTCCGGTAATCTATCTTACTGGTAGTTTCAATTTTTAACAACTGAATTTGTTTAAAATCACATTAAATTAAAAAAATATGCATAACAGATATATTTTGGTACGAATTTAACAGTTAAAAAATAAGAAATTATAGATAATTTATTTTTACAGAGACTACCACAAAAAGTCCCTAACTTTTATCCATAAATTATGTCAACTTTTTCCTAGAAATAATAAATAGGAATATCACTTCACCAAAAGTGAATTTCTCGAATTCACCATTACAGTATCGGAAAACTCCAATTTCAAAATCAACCACGGATGATGCCGACGACAGCAATAAAGGGCAACAGTTTTTTAAAAGAAAGATTTAAAATTGTTGAATGCTAAATTTACTTGGACTTAAAACTGAGATGGACTAGAAGCTTTTGATGTCGTTGTTTGTCTTCTCTTTTTCTTAAAAAAAGAAAAAAAAAATGAGTGGACCCCTTTTATCATATTTTAGTAATCAAACCATTAGTGGCAGTCTGTCTTTTTAAGTTGTATAATCGTCATTTATTATTCATGTTGTCGCGATCTATACGGGTCAGTGTGGAAATGGGAAATTGTCAACCTTGCCAACCGGCAGCAACCCCCATTTGACTATATAAATGCATATTTTATTTTTTATTTTTTATTTTTTATCCTTTAAATGACTCTGCAAATACTTGGAGGATTAATGTTGTTTCTTTGCAAAAAAAAAAAAAAAAAAAGGAGAATAAATGCTGTTTCCTTATGATAGATATGGTTGGAACATCGCTAATAGAGTGCTTAATTAATATTATTTATAATTAATGTTCAGAAGGGAGAGAATTAAAGAATATCATATCACTTTTGTTAATCACTAAAAACACATCAATTTTAGCATTTAAATAACCAAAGCTGCCCTCAAAACAAACCCTAAAAACACATTTGTTTTATGCGTTTGAACCCGTAATTCTGATTCTGCTATAATACTTTTCTCTCAAAAAACATTTGAATCAAAAATATTTCCGTCAATGGTTCTTGTTATGGGGAAAATATGGAGGACACGTGGAGGAAGGACAATATGACACGTGGCCTTAACCTCTCCTCGCAAAGCAACAAC
Source organism: Morus notabilis (assembly GCF_000414095.1). Classification (NCBI taxonomy): domain Eukaryota; kingdom Viridiplantae; phylum Streptophyta; class Magnoliopsida; order Rosales; family Moraceae; genus Morus; species Morus notabilis. Next base: position 44,190 of record NW_010360995.1, on the reverse strand, counting down.
CCTTGACGTCTGGGACTCCCTTCCATTCCGTCATTAAGAGCCCGAATAAGAAGCCCAACTTAGGGTGTCGATTTCATCTGGCGTCAACAGGTCGTATCATCGACCTTACAACATAGAAATCCCTTGTCATAAAATCCACTGCCAAGAAGAACAATTGGTCTAAACAACACTGGCGATGAGGGGAATGCTCCTTGGGGTAAAGTCTGACGTGGCAAGCTGCGTACAGTAATGAGGGATGTCTGGAGTACAGGCATTAAATGCAAACCCTTAAACCGCCCCTACGGGGGACAGAAAAAGGTTACAGCTGTGCACAGAGCCGTAATGGGAGACTAATTGGCTGAGTGAACAGTGTGCAAAAAGTGATTAGTGGGCTACGGGCTGGGCCTAGAAAGGCAGACCACTTGAGTGCTTGTTTAGCCTACAGGAGAAAACCCCTCCAACGAAGGAAGCTTGGCTATAAAAGGAGAGAAACCTCATACGGAAAAGAGATTGATCTTTCTTGAGAAAAAAGAATGAGAGAGCAATTTGTAAATTGTAACAATCTCAAAATGAATAAACAACCACAGTGGATGTAGCTCTTCATTTTATAAGAGTGAACCACTATAAATCTTGTGCGTTTTTCTACTTTAAGTATTTTTTCTTATATTGCTCACTACACAAAAAAAAACCACAAACACCTTCGGCACAAAACTTTTACATATAATCTCAATTAAAGCCGGTAATCTGACGGGAAACCTGGAGGTAACCCGGCTTGTTTTTGTTGACGAAAATTCACCGTCAATAGTTCTCTCATAAAATTTAAATTCAGAATCAAAATCACTAACTTAAACGCGTTAACTAAATGGGCCATGAGCTTCTTATATTCTCTTTTTTCCTTCTCTCCTTCCTCTTTTCTATAACTATGTCATATCCAACTCCATATTTGTTCCGATTATCACGACCCGTCAACAGCCACCTACTATGCTAGGTCGGCGATGGATTGGGATGGGAAAACATAACGTACATGCATACATATCATACCATATTTACATATCTTTTTCTTTTTTCTTTTTTTTTCTTTTTTGCATACAAACATATTTATATATATAAAATATAGTCATAATAATCTAGAATATTTAAACTTTTAAAAGCTTATAAACCCTTAATCAAAACACGGAAATTCTAAAACTTAAAAGGAGAAAGGTGCTTGAAAAGGGTTATTTAATTAAAAACATAATTTTGCAGAAATCGTATTGAAGCTATAAGGCCAATTCTCAAAAACCAATATCAAAGTTTGGCCACTAAAAGTTTTATCCCATATGCACATTCACTTTGATCCACTTCCCTGATTACCGAGCTTCTACCTTAACATTTTTTTTCTTTTCCTGCAACACAAGGAATCCTAGTGAGCTAAAAAGCTCAGTAAGTGAGTACACTAACTACTCTAAATATGGATGAAATGCAACACAATAATTCCTTAACAGAAAAGAGATATGAACATAAATATAGACATAAGCGATATTAATTTGAATACCAACTTCAAGTCCTCATGATTTTTTTCTTCTCGACATATATAATCCTATAATTCATAATTTTTATCAACCGATAAGTAATTAAAATATGACATACTACGTACTAACTCCTAACATATTTCATAGAAGAGTGTATTATACTCCAATATCTAAGAACTCGTCATATTAAATATTCATGTTATCAGTTGACTATTACTTTGACTTTCATAACTCATATTCAAATGTTTGAGAATTATAATCTTAACGTGGCATAATCATAATTACATGACATCATAAATCTTAATCTTAACATACTATAATCATAATCATACCATATAATAAATCTTAATTAATTTCTTACCGTAACCGAAGCCTTACTAAACAGTTATGTACTCCCATAAGCATAATTGTGCATAAGATTTAAACAATAATAACATGTTGATAGTAGCTAAAATCTAAAACACATAACTATCACTAATAATCTAGCGTACCTATATTTACCTTCTTATTGGGGGTTCACAACAACCAAGAAGATATTAGAAAACAACACAATCACAATATTAATCACTTGTTCCCATTTAACATGATCATAACTAAATCTAACTAAGAAACATACATACTTTAAATCAACATAGTCTTATCATGCTATAGTCTTACTATGTCGTATCATACTCTCATATTCATAACATAACCTCATATTATACACTATCATGAACTAATCATTCTATAATAACTCGTAGTACAATATTATTATGTCCTAACAATGTAAATAACTTATCATATACTGAATGGACTAGTATCCTAATGTGCACGTACTAATGGGCCCATGGGACTACCTTATGCTAGGTGATGCTCAATCGTGTGGCTATCCTAGACTCTAGGCCAATGGGTCTAAGGAATAGCACACATGGACCTCATGTACCATTTAATAAATCGAACTTGGCTCCCAGGAGTGTACCACTAGTTATATGTGGCTTGCTTATCACACTTGAGTCGTAATCCATTGGCATTCACATAAGCAATAACGTGGGTATTCACGAGGTTTTATGCATTCTTGCCGGGCCAAGGCTTAGGGAATTCGACACCGTAACTAAATCACATATCCATCGATCACTAGAGTTGCCGCATCTATAACTTGGGACTATAGAGCATAAAGTTTGTTTAATGAACTTAATTAAATCATAACTATCATATTTGGTCCGGCAATGCCCACTACTATGCAGAACTAATCATATTGTACTATATGCCAATATTCATACTTAAATATCATGCTAACAAAATCTTGCTCTATCTTGTCATGCTACTTCATGTATCACGCATGTTGCTTAGACACTTACGTAATTATATTAAGCATAGTAGCATTTTATAATACCATATCATTTGTATTCTTGTAGTCAATATAAAACATGGTTCCATTATTAATACTCATATCTACTAAGATATTTTTCATTAAGACATTACCAACATATTCGTTGTCGCTTAATGAGCGTAAAACATTCTCAAAGAATTTGAATATTTCCAATATCATGTTCATTGATCATGAAAATTCATAAGTGACATGATAAACAATAAAAATACCCATAAGGTATAATTATAATCACATTTCATACTGTCATATACAATCATAGCATCCATACATAACAATGACAAACATGGGTCACAAGTAAATTGTAAGCATCACTTGTGTTGCACGTGAAGAGAAAGAAAAGTATTAAGGTAGAAACCCCGTGATCAGGGAAGCAGATGGAAGTGAATGTGCATATGGGATAAGAATTGTAATGGTCAAACTTTGATATCAGTTTTTGAGAATTAGCCTTATGGATTCAATACGATTTCCGCAAAATTGTGTTTTTAATTAAAGAACCCCTTTCAAGCACCTTTCTCCTTTTAAGTTTTAGAATTTTCGTGTTTTGAATAAGGATTTGTAAGCTTTTAAAAGTTTAAATATTCTACATTATTATGACTATGTTATTTATATATATATATATATATGTTTGTATGCAAAAAAAAAAAAAAAAAAGATATGCAAATATGGTATGATATGTATGTATGTTACTATCACGATCCATCGCTGGCCTAACATAGCAGGTGGATGGCGGTGGGTCGTGACAGTGTTTCGTATCAGAGCGAGAGTTCGGCCGATTCTGTACACAAACCTCATATGTGAAGACATTGCGACCGCAACCCTCTCACTCTAAGTGTTATATGACGTTTATTATGACTATATCAATATGCTAATATAAGAATTTTATTTTGTGGATATCTCGGTAGTCGGGAGGGGTTCTGATCAGGAAAGTCTTATTATATGCATATTGGTGTAAGCAAAATTTTTTTTTATGGCATAATCAAAATTGAGGCATTTTGATGTTATCCATTTGGTTGAGATTTATACATTTTGGTTCTCTTTTCGGATTTAATTTGAAATCTATGGTATTTTACCACATCTGAAGTTATTTGGATATGTTGTAAGATATTTCACAACGTGCTTATGTTGGATTTAGGATACGACTTATGGAACCTTCGTTAATTACTTTGGAATATTAGTCTTGACCTACTAATGACTAACTTATTTGTTGTAATTGAGCTTATAATTGATATCTTGATAATGTTGTGGTACATGAACCCCTCGATCATGATAGGACCTCTAGTATGGCCTTGTCATGAAAATGTTTATATGACTTTTGTTATCATAATGGCAAATTTATTTGACCAAGTATGAACCTTAGGGCATAAACATCCTTAAACTTTTTACAAACATTAGGATGGCGTCACGTCTTGTCTGTGATTTACTAGTAAATATGATATTTACTCGTAAATACAGTGTTAAACGATCACTGAAATCGGTGGCCAAATTTTTGGGTCAATTTGATATTTACCAGTAAATACGGTATTTATCGGTAAATACGGTATTTACTTGTAAATACAACATAAAACGGTCACCGGAGTCGGTAGTCAATTTTTCAGGTAAATATGATATTTACTAGTAAATATGGTATTTACTAGTAAATATGGTATTTACTAGTAAATATGGTATTTACTAGTAAATATGGTATTATAAGGTAAATACGGTACTTATCAGTAAATACAGTGTTATAAACAGTCACTGAAAAACGGTCACCGGTCACAAAAAAATAATCATAGGTTGTCGAAAAATGGTCTCCAGTCACCAGAGTCGGTCGCCAGTCTCGATCATGGAAGACTTGACTATAATCTACCTATTTTAAAAAATATGCTATAATGTACTACTTTTTAAAAAATAGATGTTTAGCGGGTGGAGTGAGGTGAAAAAAGAGATTTAAAGATATTTTTAAGTTTTTAATAAAATTTAAAACTTAAAATATCAAATTATGCTATAATTTATTATTTTTAAAAAATATACTATAATTTACTAATTACTTTATCAATTATATTATTTTCCTCCTTATTCCTTAAATTAATCATTCTTAGATTTAAAATAACAAGTATACCCTCATAGTGTCCATATCATTTGAAATATAGAAATGATAGTAAGCACTATTCACTTTCAAGTAATCCCATTTCGTTGAAATCCTGCAATTAATTTTTGTGTACGTTGTGTTTGGCGTCTTTAGATGATGCGAAGCCATGCGGAACATTCCAAATACAATGACGAATAGCACTTCTGAAAAGTCAGGTGATAAAAAGAAAAAAATCAAATTTTACTAAAATATGAGTCATTATTGTAAGGAATAATAATTATTCTAAAACATAAGAATTTATTTATTTCACTAATTTAAATTTTATTACAATTAAAAATTTTTATAAAAAATTATATTTAATTTTTTCTATTAAAATAAAAAAATTTTATTTTTTATTATAATAAAAAAATTTTACATAAAATTATATCTCAATTAAATTAAAAATCAAAACCTAAACAAAAGTAATAAAAAAACAAAAACAAAAAACAAAAAAAATCATAAAGTAAAACATCCCTCTTTTACCAAAACTCTTGACCCAAAACCTCGCCGGCAACCATAGCAAGATGCTCGACCTCTGCCACATCGCCGCCTTCCTCCCACCAACACCCACGCCGTCTTCAACGGCGGCGGGACCCAAACGCCGTCATCCCTTGCTTACCCAGGTCAGTTTTTTATTTATTTATTTAATTTTTTTTAATAAAGGGGCTCCTTCGAAGCTGGATTTTTCCTATCCGTCATGATAAAGATTGTGACAAATATATTGGACCTCCTTGTCTGTGGATATGGAGAAGAATCTTATGATATTTTGATTGGGTTGTCTGAGGTAGAAAGCAACCTTTTGTGGAGTTATGACTTATGACCCCTTGAACGTGACGATTCAATGAGCAATATGATGATAACCCTTGATAGAAAAATAAATTATTCAAACTTTTTTTGAAATCATTGACAAAAAATTTGAATTCCTGATCAAATTTTTAGCTCATACCCTAGTTTATGGTTTGGTTCATTAGTGGGAGACTAGGAGTAAATGGGCATTTAATAATATTTCATGTACACCACTTATTTGTCTTGTTTTTTGAATCAATATATATATATATATATATATATATATATTAAGTTGTGAGTTGTGAGTGCGTGTTTTATTTTTCAAAGAGTATAACTGTGTTTTCATCATTTTCTTTTTTGGCAATATTTATGATAGGTTAGGTTTTTTTGTCATATCAATTGTTTTAACTATTCGGATTAACTTTTTAACAATTAAAACTGTGTTTTAACTGTGATTGCAAAAAAGTCAGCCCTACCATAAAAATTGGTATCTTTTTTAAAAAAAAAAAATCCACTTATCATGTTTGAGGGACAATATTGAAACCAACCAGTGAATTACACCTACCATGTTGTAAATGTCAAGGTTACATGTTATAATTTGGATAATGTGGTGGACATTTTCAAAAATGTTTTAAACGGAAAATACTTTTTATCTATGTTTTTTAAGATCACTGTGATTCTTTTCTTTTACTCCCTTGTTAAGGTTTCGCTAACCAAATAAAATGATAATAATAATAATAATATTAGTATTAACATTATGAGAATATTCTTTGTTTTAGTGAATAGATTTACATCAATTATTTTCGTTTAATATGTTGTTAACATGTGCTAGTCAATGACTCAATAGTGTTGTCCATTTCTCAAGTCAAGTGAGCTTTTTTGACTTTCCTGTTTTTCTTTAATTATCAACTAACAAGAACCTTCAGCACAATAATGATAAGCCCATTAAATGAGTTTCCTGCAAAAGAACCTCTAGTCACCCAAAAAATAAAAAATAAAAAAAATTAAGAACCCATCAAGAAGCTTGTCCTTTGTCATAGTTTCTCAAAGTAGAATACCAAGGATCTACGGCCAATCTGTAGTTGCGGAAACACTTCAAAAGAAGATTAATATCAATGGGAGTTTATTCTTTCTGTATGTATAATATTGCTTGTATGTGCTTGTTTTTCTTAATTACTTCCTCCTTTGCAGATGACAGTATTGGTCCATCACAATCCATCGGTGATGGAACAACCTTGGTTTCTAAAGAAGGAACGTTTGAGTTTGGTTTCTTCAGTCCTGGAGATTCCAAGAATCGTTACATGGGAATTTGGTACAAGAAAATCTCTGTTCAAACTGTTGTTTGGGTTGCAAACTTATGCAACCCAATCAATGATTCCTCTGGTGTGTTGATGATGAGCGACACAGGCAATCTTGTGCTTTTGTATCAAAACAAGAGCGTTGTTTGGTCGACGAACTCAACGAAACTAGCCCAGAAACCAATTCTACAGCTTCTAGATTCTGGGAATCTTTTACTAAGAGATGACAAAGATAAAAACTCAGAGAACTATTTGTGGCAAAGATTTGATGAGCCTTCTAATACATTGTTACCAGGGATGAAGTTGGGATTGAACTTTAGAAAGGGTCTAAATTGGCGAATATCGGCATGGAGGAATTGGGATGACCCCTGTCCTGGAGAGTTTACTTGGGGAGTTGAATTTGATGTTCAACAGCCAACATTTCCTGAAGCATATATGTGGAACGGCAAAGCAAAATTAAGTCGGTTCGGGCCATGGAATGGACTTAGTGCAAGTGGTATTCCATTGTTAAGGCCAAACCAACTTTATAACTTCACTTTTGTTTACAATGAAGATGAAGCTTATTACATGTTCAACCTCAAGAATGCCTCTTTGATCAATATAGTAGTTTTGAATCAAACAACTTCCAGGAGCGAACGAATTACATGGGTCGAAGCACAGAAGAGTTGGAATCTTTACGATTCCTTTCCTTCAGATCAGTGTGACAAGTATGGTCTTTGTAGTGGTAACGGGTATTGTGCCATAGGTGAGAGCCCAGTCTGCCAATGTTTGAAAGGATTCAAGCCTAAGTACGCAGAAAAATGGTTAACAGATTGGTCAGACGGGTGTACACGAAATACTCCGCTAGACTGCAGACATAAAGACAATGATGGCTTTGTCAAACTTGTTGGCTTGAAATTGCCAGATACTGCCTATTCTCATGTGAACGTGAGTATGAACCTAAAGGAATGCAGGGCCAAATGTTTGAGCAATTGTTCTTGCATGGCTTATGCAAACTCTGATATCAGAGGACACGGCAGTGGGTGTATCATGTGGTTTGGTGATCTGATGGATATCAGGAAAGTTTCTTCAGAACAGGCTCTATATATTCGAATGCCAGCTTCAGAGCTTGGTATGACCATTTTCAATACTGTCTTTTTTTCCTCCTTATTTCATCCATGTTTTCTGTTTAATCATGCAGCTTCATTTTTCATATTTTCTGGATACATGTGGAGTAACTTATTTGCTTTTCTTGTGTGGAAATAACCAACCCAAAAAAAAAGGAAAGTCTGATCAAAAGTTGAGACCTGCGATAGTAGCAGCTATCGTTGGAGGTGTTTCTGCGATGCTCTTACTTGGATATTTCATTTACAGAACAAAGTTAAAAGGTATTGCTGCTCTTACTCTGATAATGTTCAACTTGAGGACATTATTGTTTAAATTGATATTCTTATTACTGTTCACTCTCGTTCCTATGATCTTTAGTAAGGCAATTTTAGAGGTTAATATTTTTTTAAACCGTGTTATATGTGCATTAGACATTTCTAATTGTCGACCTATCTCTTCTCATTTCTGATCTGTAAATTCAAGCTCATCTCTTCATGCCGTGAATTTTATAAACAGGAAAATATTCGAGAACTGCTAAAAAAGGAGACCAAGAGGAAGATCTAGAGCTCCCACTGTTTGAATTATCTACCATTGTAAATGCCACCAATAATTTTTCGTGGAGAAACAAGCTTGGGCAAGGTGGTTTTGGACCTGTGTACAGAGTAAGCTTTTGATGGCCTTTAATTTGACACATATGGAATAGGGATAACTAGAAGCGTTTAAATTTCTTGCAACATGTTTTTAACTTTGTTTGTTACACATGGGATTTCAGGGTAAGTTAGAAAACGGACAAGAAATTGCCGTGAAGAGACTTTCAATCAGTTCTGAACAAGGAATAGAAGAGTTCAAAAATGAAGTAATATTAATTGCAAAGCTTCAACATCGGAATCTTGTAAAACTTCTTGGTTGTTGCATTGAGGGAGAAGAGAAATTACTGGTTTATGAATATATGCCTAACAGAAGCCTTGACTCTTTCATTTTTGGTTAGGATCCCTCTCGACCTTCAATTATTAGTTACTTTATGTCATCAACACTAGTAAACATACACAGAAAATTCTTATATATGTTGTTCGTCGTTTTGTTGTAAATGACTCAATGACTTGAAAAACTTATTTTGCAATCGCCAGATCAAAATCGAGCAAAGCACTTGGAATGGTCTGTGCGCTTCAAAATCATATGCGGCATTGCTCGAGGGCTTCTATATTTACACCAAGATTCAAGATTAAGAATTATACATAGAGATCTCAAAGCTAGTAATGTCTTGCTCGATAATGAGATGAACCCCAAAATTTCAGATTTTGGTTTGGCTAGAACTTTTGGGGGAGACCAGATAGAAGGAAACACAAACAGAGTAGTAGGAACTTAGTGAGTGTTACTTTGCCACACTTTCTTTATGTTTGTACATAAAATTTATACTTAAGCCATTTTAATTGAATTGAACTTCTAAGCAGTGTGATTGTTTGATGCAGTGGTTATATGGCACCAGAGTATGTTCATAGCGGTCAATTCTCAATTAAATCTGATGTCTTTAGCTTTGGTGTAATGGTCTTAGAGATTGTTAGCGGAAAGAGAAGCACAAGCTTTTCTTCTCCAGAGGAAGACCTCACACTCGCTGGATATGTAAGTTCCCAAAAAACTGCAGTAGTGGTCAGTCCTCTTTAGTTGATGTATTGAACTCCAAAACGTGAACGTATGTGTATTTATGTAAGATGATTGTTTTGAATATATTTTAGGCATGGACATTGATGCAACAAGACAGGGCAATTGAATTGCTTGACCCGTGCTTGAGGGATTCACACTACAGTTTGCAGGAAGTGTTGCGGTGCATCCACGTCGGTCTGCTATGTGCACAGCAACGTGCTATGAATCGACCCAGCATGTCTTCTGTGGTTGTGATGCTTGGCAGTGATAGTCATGTATTGCCCCATCCCCAAAAACCAGGCTATTTCACGGAGACAGAATCACCAAGAGAATATGTTGAATCTTCTCTAACAGACAATATGACTACATCTGTACTAGAGGCTCGATAACGAGTAACTAGATGCTTACAGATTTCAAAACTTACCGAGGTTTTTGCCAATGCTGCTTTGCTAAGCCTCCTCTTTGAGTGTCCATGCGTTTGAAACTGCTATTGAGTTGGCTAGTAGTTACAATCGGAATTATCAAGAGTTTAAATGTCATTCCACGTGCGTTGTTGATTTGATCATTTCTAGAAGTCGTTTGATCCCTTAAGAGATTTTCTCAACTCTTTCAGGAAGACAATCATGTCGAGGATAAGCTTCCTTCACATGCGGTTTCTTTGCGTGATACTTCTAGGTTGTTCTCTAGTCCTGACTTTTGTTCAATGGCGGTCAACAGGGATATGGCGAGCTTTATTTCTCGTAGTTTTTGTAAATAGTAGACTCCTTACAATAATCCCCTATTATTTTTCCCTCTCGGTTTTGAGTAGAGGGCTTTTAACGATGCATATTTGTAGCTTTCCTTTAAACGGCGAATCTAGTCTCAATCTTTTGAAGCTACTTCCAGCTATCAGTTTTCTTTCTGTTTGTCTCGCGCCTTTGAACTTATTTTCAGTATTTTCCCTTTTGTTTTCTTGGGCCCCTTTTTTTCTCTCTTACACTCCACCACATAATAACTCTTTTGTTAAAGATTGGTAAACTAACAGAAAGAGATGAAGGGTAATAAAGGGTAGATATGTAGACAACATAATATAGCGGTTTGAATACTGTGAGTAGCGTCTGTAAACAGCTCTATGCAAGCTGATTCTTGCTGCATAATAGCCCCTGTAACAGAAACTTATTTTCAAATGCATAGTCTCGGCTTAACCTTCTGGTATTAGTTTTTTTTTTATTTTTTTATTTTTTTTTATTTTAATACAACATGTGATTAAATCCGCAACCCTCACTTAAACCCCACCACACCCAAACCCCCCCAGTGCTATTAGACCAAGAGGTCTTAGGCTCTGGCATCAGTTTTTGCTAGATATGGTTGGCTATTTCTCTTGGTAGAATTTGAATTCAAATTTTCTGTCTAATTTTTAGTGTTCTAAATGATGTTTAGCTAATCAAATAATACCACGTCATCTCATGATAAGCATAAAAGAATTAGTTAAAAATCAATTTAAAATTTTTAAACGTGGCATGATATGATTGATTAGTTACTAATAGAGACACCAAAATCATATAGAAGATTTGAGTCTGCGGGATTTCCCTGTGAGATTGTATAACTCATTTTTCCATTTCTTGACTTCTTGTTTTTTGTTTTTTGTTTTTTTTTTCCTTTTCTGTTTATTTTAATAAATTGAGCGGCTTGGTGTGTGAGGGGTTTAGCTTTTGAGTGCTGACCTAATTAGGACGCTTTAGGCTTGAGTTTCCTCTACGCTAGTTACAATAACAAACATGTTGCATAAGATTATAGTTGTACATTGATTTGATTTTCTAATCTAAGCTTATACTTTTGATATCCCCTGGTTCTACCACCAAGAGAAAATGAAATAAGCAATTATTGAGTTTCTAAATCCGCGATTTCTCATTTATGTTAGCCTAAGTCGAGGTTGCACCCAATAACTTAGGCCGAAGGGCGAAGTTTTATATCCTCTCTTTTATATATTTTAAGATTTAGGATTAGGATTTTCGAATTTGTGATTTAGGATTAGGATTAGGATTTATTTTTATGATTTAGGATTTACGATCCTATGGTTATGATTTAGGATTTAGAATTAAGATTTGTAATTAAAGCAGCGGTGAAAGTCTGTATTTAGGTAGCAATCGTCATTTATTAATTTGGAAGTTCTTCAATAGAGCCGTGTCCTTTTTTACTAGCAATAGAGACGACATTCAGGCCGTCTAATTTTAATCTAACGCTTCAGAAAGAGCCCCATGTTTTATTATTTTCTCAACCTTAAATGAGACAAAACTCACCGGTTACCTGTTGGGTAATAGGTTAGGTGGAAAAAATCCATTCTTTTTTCCTTGGTTTTTTCAATCTAACTTAAGGGCCCGTTTGGCTTAAAGGTCTGTTTAATTTGTTAATTTAAATTTTTAATTTAAATTAAGATATAATATTATGTGAAAATTTTTTATTATAATAAAAAAGTTAAATATGATTATTTTTTAAAGCATTTTTATTATAGTAAAATATGAATTGTAAACTCGAAATTAGAGAAAAGAAAAGAACGGGGCTAAGAGTCGTTTTATCAGTCTCAAAATTCTCTCTATTTTCTTCTCGACCTTCCTCTGCAGATGGTCGACCTCACTCTCAAAATAGTGTAGTCCGCTCACTTCTTATTTCTCTTTGAGGATTTCCATCTCAAATTCGAGAGCCATTATCTTCTCCCCAGATCGTCAATGCAACATTTTTAGTCAAATAACTATAATAATAAAAGAATATTAATCTAAAATAATAGATAAAAACCTAGACGCATTAACTCTTAAAATAAATTATGTAATTTTTTTTAACTCAAACCCATTTCAAACATGCTATTTTTTGCTTAAAAACAAGCTAGTTTTTTTTAAGCACATTTCATATTTTAACACATTCTTTAAATCATAATAAACCATTGGCATTTGCTTTTAAAACAAGTTTTTTTATTTTCAATTTTATCCTTCTTAAATCTAATCCCATATACTAAACCCTAATCTAACATTCTCTCTTCCTCCCACGGTTTCTCTCTCTCCCTCCTACGATCTCTCTCTCCTTGAGCACATCAATGTTTGTGATGACCAGACTTGAACAACGGCCACCAAAGATCTAGAACGATGGCTCGCGAGAAAGATCGGAGGAGATGAGTTCGCTGCCGGAAAGAACGAGTTCGTCGCTGAAGAATCTAGATTGGCAATTACCTCAGTTCCGCGATCCATATCGCGACAGAGCAGATCTGGCCATTGTTCCTCTCTTCTGGACAATATTTCTCACCGTCGTTGTCGCTTTTCATCGCGGAAGATTGAAGATCTTCAATCTATGTTGACGCCGCAATGAATGAAGTTCTGGGTTCGTGACGATCGTACGACCGTGGTTGTAGGCTTGCAACCATTGCGGCCTCAGGATACTAACCTCCGCCGTGGCCTCGGGATATTTTTGCTCATGTGGGGTTATATAAGCTTAATGAGTGTAAATAGAATCACTCTTTTTTTTTATTTTTAATTTATGAACTACATTTTTACAACTACTCATATTTAATGTTTTCCATCTGTTTACTTAACATATGAATTAATTTTAACATATTATTATTACTATTATTTTTAGTTTGGAAATAAATTTAACACAATTTCTTATAAATGGAATATTTATAGAGAAATTAGATAGTATGAGAATTTTTTATGAAATAAAATTTACAATTTCTATTTAAAATTTAATAAAGGGACTTTTCATGAGATCTTTTAGAATTAAGGACTGAGACAAAGGTCTTGTTCACTTCGCTGATTCGAGTTTAGAATTCGAGTTGAGATGTGATTTTATGTGAGAGCTTTTTACTGTAGCAAAAAAGTTAGATGTGATTGTTTGTGAGAGCTTTTTACTGTAGAAAAACTTGAATTCTAAACTCGAATCAGCGAAATAAACAAGGCCAAAATTGACAACAAAACTAATTTTAGAGAGAGAGAAGAGTTTAGAGATCATTCACGGATTTATTTCAAAAAAAAAATAATATATTATAGTTTTACTTGAATACAGGGGTATTGATGTAATTATGCCAAAATAAAAAGAACCCTCTTTTACCGAAACACCTCACAACACCTCGCCGGAGAACATGGCCAGATGCTCGACCTCTGCGACATCGCCGTCGTCAACGGCTACGGCACCCAAAAGCAGCCATCCCTTGCGTACCCAGTTCAGGTTTTATTATTATTATTATTATTATTAAATGATGGGGTCCTTAGAGAGTGGATCTTACTAAGCCGTCATGATAAAGATTGTGACAAATATTTATTCTGGTGGTTAGATTTTTGCAAAAATTCTGGTCTCTGGATGTTTCCGAGGAAGATTTTGCTATTCCGACTGGATAGTCTGGCGTTGAAAGCAAACTTTGTGGACTTCATTGATTCAGTTTCTTATCAGCAATATAACCTGTTGAGACTTGAGAGGTATTAAAAATCCATTCATAGTTTTGCTACTGTAGTGTCAATGTTCCGCATTCCATTTTTTTTTTTTTTTATTAAGTTGGCTGATCAGCTAGAGGATTTATCAGATTGAATCTAACAGGCAAACGTACATTCAATTCCTCGTTTTTGTTTTTGTTTTTGTTTCTAATTTTTGCTTTTTAGTTTTCTCCTTTTCTTTTCAAAGGTATTTTGGTTATCTTATTATTCAAATTAGATTATTGACCAAAAAATATGTATTTTCCTATTAAATGCAATATGATGGCATCTCAAAAACAAAAAAAAAAAAAAATCAAAATAATGGATCGAAATCCTAATGCCTATGTCTAAGGTAGAAAAATATGTTGTAGGATCAATGTTGAAGGGTATTACTGTCTTTTCATCTTTTGTCTTTTAATTCGATCCAAGTTGAACTATTATGCCCAAACGTGTATAAAAATAAATGGTAAATTGTAGCACAATTAGGACGTTCAATCCCACGAGGAGGTGATAAAGACAAACAAAAGATATTAGCGGAACAAAAGGTTAGAGAAATAAGCAATCAAATAAAGAAAAGAAAGATGTGTTTTTGTGATTTTAGAGCAATTTAATTTAAAGACAATGCAATTTAAAATGGAGAAAATTCTATAATTAAAAGTGGTAAGATATTGAGAATACTCTATATACTTCGTTCACCTATTTGGATTTTGATTCATAAATTGACTCAATTGAACGTTTCACATCCCAAACAATCAATCAGAAAATAAGATTTGAAGAACTTGTGAATTAAAATATGCTCGAGTAAATAAAATTCTTACGTTAAGAACTAGGAAAAATTATTTTATAAGAAATCTAAAAGTGACAACATACCTCGGGGCAATATTGCTATAAAAGACTACTCATAAAATAATGTCTACCAATATATTGTATCATGCAACATTCACATAAAAAAAACTTGACTAAATTTTATATAAAAGTTGACAATAAAATATATTAATATGAGAAAGAAATATGATGAAAGAAAATTATTTACTCAAATGTATAAAACTTACAAACCATTAGAGAATCAAAACCCAAAGAAGCTACTACATATATCGGATCATTTCTAGCCTCACCCAAGAACTCTAGCCTAGCTTACAAAGCATTTTTACAAAATTCTAGAGAGAAAATATGAGAATAAAAGCAAGATAAAAATGAGAGAAAAAGTATCTAAACTTAGGTTAAAAATCAACAACAAAACACACTTGGCCAAACCTCTATTTATAGTGTTTTTGAGGAATGCCAAAAAGCCATCAACAAATGAATAACATAAAAAAAAATTGATTCTAAATTAAGTAGAATTTACAAAGCTTAATGCAAAATGAAAGCTAAAATTATTCGTGGGATATCAACGGAACAAAACAGGTCAGTTGGTTGATGAATCCTAAGTTGGTGGGACATGTGTCGCACAGAGAGGCTGAAAGGAGCAATTGGCTGACAGCTGGATCCCACACAGACATGTGATGAGCGCTGAGAGGAAGCTACTGCACAGCGGGGCCCACGCAGAGATTGGAGGAGACTCGCCCAAGGGGAAGGCCGTGCGTGCCACGCGCGCGTGTGCGAGGGAGCAGCTGGGTCCCACAAGTCTGAAGTGTGCTAAACAGTGACACGTGGTGTGGAGGAGAGTGCAGCTCGGCTCGGCTCGGCGGCTGGCTGACGACTGGGGCTTGCTGCTGGGCTTCTTTTTCTTTTTTTAGTTTTTGGCCCAAATGCTTTTTTTCCCTAAAAAACCAATGAACTTAAATTAAAACTACATATTTCCATACCAAAATATTTTTGATTAATTTC
Source organism: Morus notabilis (assembly GCF_000414095.1). Classification (NCBI taxonomy): domain Eukaryota; kingdom Viridiplantae; phylum Streptophyta; class Magnoliopsida; order Rosales; family Moraceae; genus Morus; species Morus notabilis. The sequence goes on along the minus strand of NW_010360995.1, from coordinate 28,153 downwards.
ATGAAAGCATTTAATTAAAACTTAATTTATTTGACATTTATGTAGACCAAAAAGTGCATTTTTGTGCTTTTATCATCCGCTTAGGGGTTTTCAGAATTAATCGAATTAAATACAAATGAGTGATATAGAATTCCCATTGAGCCTTCCTCTAGTCCTTTTGGAATCCCAAAAACTCCTAAGTCCACGCCTTAGAACCTCTTCCTCGTCGTCAAGGTTGATTCTCAGTGTTTTGACTCCAATGGAGGCTTTACCAGCGATGGAAATGTCTAACAGAGCCATCATCTGTGACACGCACATCCCCAAAACTTCCTACATCTGTGCTAGACATGCCCAATTTAGACTCCCTCCGTGGCAGGCATGTCTCCTGGAGCATCCTCTTTTCACCTAACAGAGCCTCTTTCGTGTCAGGCATCCTTCCTTTGAACTTCTTCACACCCAACTCACTGTCGGAGTAATCTTCGCTTAGAGCATGCTCAGCCTTCAGAGTAGCTTCACTTGGAGCAACCTTTGCCTCGAGCACGCTCACCGTCGGAGCAGCTCATTCAGAGTAACTTTCGTGTCAAAGGCAACTTGGCGGCTGCTTAGCCAATATCATATAAACCATCTCTGAGAACGTTTGACATGTGATAAAACGTCCAAAAGAGAAGTCAACGATGCATAAAGTTGAGTAAAACACTCTTGAGAATTTCAGATCATGAAACTCTTTACGTCAGCTCTAAATCTGAAACTTTGCCTCTAAGTCTTTCCATTTTTGGATCTTTTCCTTGTCAATCCAGAAAGACACCTGATCATATTGCTCTATAGGGAATTGTGTGCACAGGTCTATGTTAGAGTGCAGCTGATTAGGTTTTTGAGCAGCCACCATAAACCTTTCTTCCCATTTTCAGACCAGCACTTTTTCAACCTCGGAAGGGCTTCTGACTGCTTTGCTCCGTTGGGATTGCGTGTACATGCTTCCTTCAGAGTGCCACCGATTTACCACTGGACCAAGTCCCTAGAAGTCTTCATTCCATTTTCGGCCAATCTCCTTTTCAACTCGGAAAGGTGCCAGATGGTTTTGCTTCATCGGAATTGCTTGTACATGCGTCTATCAGAGCATGCCGTACGGACCTCTAGAGCTACCACTAAAATCCCACCAAGTTCACCTATAAATATCCTTGTCTCCTTCATTTCATATGGTTGATCCACCATTATCACCAGCCACTATCTTCTTCCATCATCATAGTTCATATCCTCTTCAAATCACTTTCTCTCCTTTTATTCCACTTCCTTCAGACTTCTCTAGTCTCTTCCTATAGAGACTTGATGTTCTTCAAGCTCTTCAAAGTCCTTTAAAACCTTTTAAGTGTTGACATCTTTAGAAAGCTTTCCAAAACACTTTGCGATCTTTCACCACCATCATCTCAAAGTTCTTTAAAGTTTCTTCATACATTTTCTAGCAACACTCAAGTCTTCATTTTCAAAGTCACTTCGGCTCACCGTTAGAGCAAGTGCTCTGAGCGTCGTTCTCGCTCCCAGAGCAACACACGTTTGCTCTTGGAGATCCCTTCACTAGAGCCTTATTCATCTCACCAACTTCACTCTTATCCTCCTTCAAGCCTTATCCACGACTTGAGTCACTCTCTTTGCTTTTGGAGCAGCCTGCATCTGTCTCCAGAGCATTGCTTTGTCAAGGCGCCTTTGACCTCCTAATCTACATCTCTATCAACTACTTGATCGCATCTCACACCATTCTTCATCTTCGGAGTTCTTTATTTGTCTTTGTGGATTCTCTAACATATTTTGCAGGTCATTTTTGTTATTTCGGCAACAAAGATGGTCATAGGACACGTGTCCTTCGGCTATGTCGGTTCCGCTTTTAGCAAACCACGTTCTTACGCGTGTCAACCCCCCACATGCACGTCGACTCTCAGAATCTACCGGTCCCTGACAAGATGAACCACTTTTTTCCCACTTTTCCTCCTTGATTCAATCCTAGCCTTTAGATCTCATCTCTCTTTAATTTTAGATCATAGAATTAGATTTTCTCAAAATCCTATCTAAAAGCCTATTGATATGATGTCATCAAATCAACTGACAACTTTATTTGTTTCAAAGTTTTAGCAGTTTACACTGACAGTATTTTCTAACTTCTACCTACTCTATGGTACGTGCTTGTCATGATTTAATTTACTGTTACTTAATTTTGTTGTAACAGAGAAAGATCCAATTCTAGATATTTCTGAGTTTCTCTATTATTTGTCATGAAATTCAATTAAACTATTAAAATTCAAAAGTGTACCAAGAAATTCATTCTCTAAATCTTGATTAAATTTGAGATTCGTACTAATGAACTTCTCGAATATTACAATTTGAATTTGAATTTTTTTACTTGAATTTCTGGGACATTACAAATAAATGATAATGTCGTACTCAACTTGATGTTCACAATTTGAATTTGACAAAATTGTGACAAAATATTCTTCATTAATTATTGTCACATAATTTCACCATTAAAATTTAAAAGTTTACCAAGAAATTCATTCTATAAATCTCGATTAAATTCGAGAGTTCTCGGACATTACAGTTGGTTCTCGAGCCAGCTTGTTTGACATGGCTTAAACTTGCAGCTCTACTCTCTATTTTTTTTTAAATGGGAAGAATGTAGTAAATAACATATTTTTTAGAACTAAATTAAGCAAACAACATATTTCAAAACTATTTGAAGTAAATAAAATTTTACCGTGTAAATATTTAATTTACGTCTAGTAAAAGATTTTTTTCTACGTAAATTTTTTTTTATGACGTAAAAAGATTTTTTTCCACGTAAATAAAGATTTTTTTACCACATAATTTATTTTTTTGCTAATCGTAAATGAAACATTTACACGTCAAATTGTTATTTACTTCAAATAATTTTAAAATTTACTATTTACTTAATTTAATTTTAAAAATCTATTGTTTATTATAGTTTTGGAAAAAAAAGCGGTAAACTTTTCTTCTGTCTTTTTCTTTTTGACCAATTTTCTTTGTTTTTTGTTTTTTGTTTTTTTTGATAAAAAAAATTACCACATGACAAGCACCACAGAAGAAAATTCTAAACTAAATACTTGCTTTGACATTTTATCATTTTTTTAATTCAAAGCAAAAAGTTGACCTGCCAATTGCGTAAAGAAATTTTAATTAAAATTGAGATTTTGCTCAACAAAGCTCAAAGAGTAGAAATCTAGAGCCAGAAATCAATGTTTTCTTCACTGTTTTACATTGCTCTTTTGCTATTTCTCCTCTATGGAGTGTCTTTGGCTGTGGACAGCATTAATCCACTCCAATTCATTAGTGATGGAGAAACCTTGGTTTCTAAGGAAGGAGTGCTTGAGTTTGGTTTCTTCAGTCCCGGAAATTCCAAGGGTCGTTATGTCGGAGTTTGGTACAAGAAAATCCCAGTTCAAACCGTTGTTTGGGTCGCAAACCGATGCAGCCCACTAAATGACTCCTCTGGCTTGTTGATGATAAACAAGAAAGGCAATCTTGTGCTTTTGTATCAGAACAAGAGAGTTGTTTGGTCAACGAGCTTAGCGAAACAAGCCCAAAAACCAATTCTACAGCTTCTAGATTCTGGAAATCTTGTGGTACAAGAAGAGCAAAATGGAAACTTGGAGGGCTATTTGTGGCAAAGCTTTGATTATCCTGGCAATACAATGTTACCAGGGATGAAACTGGGGTGGGACTTAAGGAAGGGTTTTAATCGGTTATTTTCAGCGTGGAGGAATTGGGATGACCCTTGTCCCGGAGATTTTACTTGGGGTATTGAAATTGATGTTCAACAACACACCTTTCCTGATATATATATGTGGAAAGGCGGGGAAAAATATCATCGAGCCGGGCCTTGGAACGGACTTGGTACAAGTGGTATGCCAGTGTCTAGGCCAAACTACCTTTATGACTTTGACGTCATTTACGACGAAGAAGAAGTTTATTACACCTTCAACCTCAAGAAGAAGTCTCTGATCACAATAGAAGTTTTAAATCAAACAACTTTAACGGTCCAACGACTTACATGGGTCGAAGCAGTGAAGAATTGGCAGATTTACTATTCCGTGCCTACAGATCAGTGTGACAACTATGGTCTATGTGGAGGAAATGGGTATTGTGTCATAGGTGGGAACCCGGCGTGCCAGTGTTTGAAAGGATTCAAGCCAAAGTCTGAAGAAAAATGGTATTCGACGGATTGGTCAGAAGGGTGTGTGCGCAATACTCCACTAGACTGCGAAGATAAATACAAAGATGGCTTTGTCAAATTCGTTGGCATGAAATTGCCAGATACTGCGTATTCTCGCTCGAATAAGAGCATGAACCTAAAGGAATGCAGGGCTAAATGCTTGAGCAATTGTTCTTGCATGGCTTATGCAAACTCTGACATCAGAAATGGCGGAAGTGGTTGCATCATGTGGTTTGGTGGTCTGATGGATATGAGAATAGTCACTTCATCTGAACAGGCTCTATATGTTCGAATGCCTGCTTCAGAGCTAGGTATGGCCATTCTTAATATTGTTTGTTTTTTTCATTCTTTTTAGGTCCTTTAACTCTTTAATTTTTTCTGTTTCATATTTTTTGACCACATGATTAATTTATTAGCTTTTTTCATGTTGAAATAACCAACAAAAAAGGAAAGTCTAGTACTAAGGTGAGAGCTGTGAAAGTAGTTGCTATCATTGGACTTGTTTCTGGGGTGCTCTTACTTGGCTTTTTCATTTGGAGAAAAAAGTTCAAAGGTATTGCTGCTCCTTTTTGTGCTGGATTTTGCCTTTCAATGAAGTTACTAGATTATAGCATATAAACTAGCACTATGACATTTCTAATTATGGATTCCATCTCTCATCATTTCTTAGCTTTGTTGTCAAGATTATCTCTTCATTCCATGACTTTTGTGATCAGAAAAATATAGGAAAACTGCAAAATATGGAGAACAAGAGGAAGATCTAGAGCTTCCCCTGTTTGAATTATCAACTATAATCGCTGCCACCAGTAATTTTTCGCTGAGCAATAAGCTTGGGCAAGGTGGTTTTGGACCTGTGTACAAGGTTAGATTTCAATAGCCTAAATTTAACAAAATGTGTTTAGCATCATTTGTTAACATTGAATCGCAGGGAACGTTAGATGATGGACAAGAAATTGCTGTGAAGAGACTTTCTATCAGTTCCGGTCAAGGAATAGACGAGTTCAAAAACGAAGTAACCTTAATTGCAAAGCTTCAACATAGGAACCTTGTAAAGCTTCTTGGTTTTTGCATTCAGGGATTAGAGAAACTACTGGTTTATGAATATATGCCTAACAAAAGCCTTTGACTTTTTCATTTTTGGTTAGAATCCCTTTTAATCTTCAGTTTTTACTTGAATGATGTCGCTGTTACTTATGAAAATACATAGAAATTTCTCAAAGTATCTGTTGTCTTTTTGTTGAAATTCACTAATTAACTTGAAAATCTTATTTTGCTATGCTAGATCAAACTCAAGATATACTCTTAGAATGGTCCAAGCGCTTCAATATCATATGCGGAATTGCTCGGGGGCTTCTATATTTACACCAAGATTCAAGATTGAGAATTATACACAGAGATCTAAAAACTAGTAACATTTTACTTGATAATGAGATGAACCCCAAAATTTCAGACTTTGGCTTGGCAAGAACTTTTGGAGGAGATGATGGTAAGTCAGAAGGAAAGACAAAGCGGGTTATAGGAACTCAGTGAGTATTACTCTTCCTACATGCTTTTTATATTTCTTACACAAAATTTAAGAGCTTTTACAGTAGGAGCTCATACCTGTGGCGTTTGCTTTTGATCTTTGTGTCTCGAAATGTAAAGAAAACAGTTAAAAAATAGAAACCTACATGTAGTTTCTTTTTAGAAGTCCTATTGCAAAAAACTCTTAAAAATTATATAATTGAATTTAACTTCTAAATAGTCATGTTACTTTTGATGCAGTGGTTATATGGCACCAGAGTATGTTTGCAACGGTCGATTCTCAACAAAATCTGATGTCTTTAGTTTTGGTGTGATGGTCATAGAAATTGTAGGCGGAAAAAGAAGTACCAGCTTTTCTCTTCAAAACGAAGGCCTTACACTCACTGGACATGTAAGTACAAAATAAAAATAAAAATAAAAATAAAAATACTGTAACTCTTAATTTGTATCGAACTTCAAAATAACTATATAAGACAAATCAATTTTAATATTCTAGGCATGGACATTGATGCAACAAGGCAGGGCAATTGAATTGCTTGACTCACGCTTAAGGGATTCACACCACGATTTGCAGGAAGTGTCCCGATGCATCCGTGTCGGTTTGTTATGTGTGCAACAACGCGCTGCGGATAGGCCAAGCATGTTTTCCGTGATTGTGATGCTAAGCAGTAATAGCAGTTTATTACCTTGTCCCAACAGGCCTGGCTATTTCATGGAGACAGAATTACCACAACGAGATTGTGATCCACTTCTAACTAACACTATAACCATATCAGGGCCAGAGGCTAGGTAGGCATTAATCACTAACCGAACGTATATAGCAAATATTCTTCATCACCCTCAATGGTTTGATTTTATTAGTTAGATTATACATTTTGTATCCCATTTTTTGCAAGCATAAGCACACGATTTTGTAATCCAGATTATACATTTTGTATCTCCGGGTTTTATTAGCATAAGCAAATGATATTTTAAGATAGATTAATTTGGCAAATCTAACGATAAAATAAGAAATGAGTAAAAATGAAGATAATATAAACACATAGTATTTTACTGAAAAACCCCCAAAAGAGACGGGGTAAAAACCACTGGGCAAATGTATAAGGATTTCATTATGAAAAATAAGGATTACAACCCTCTTTCTAAATTACACGGAGAAAACAATAAGAATCAGTCTCTCATGTAAATAGGAGATACACCTCACAAAAAAGAAAAATTGGAGAAACTAAATTTCTCTCATACTATGGGAATTCTCTTTGAAGGGTAAGAATGGGCTGGAAAACTGAGAAAGGTATGAGCTCTATTTGTAGCTGGGTTCCCTCTGACAAAACGGTATGAGCCAGTTGTAAACAACTAGCTTTATCTCAAATGTCAACACTGAATTTGGTGCTGACTTCTCATTTCTCTCTCTTTTTTTTACTTCTTTCCTTCAAAAGTTGTGGCTGCCTTTTGCTTATTATTAGGTAATGCTTACATTCTCCCACCTGGAGATTCGATTGAGAATCAATCATGTCTGTACACCATCTTTTCTACCTTGTCACTGCCATGTTGTTTACGTTTTTGCTAGGCCACACGAGAATCTACACCATTTGAACTTGTCAGTATTTAGTGGCTTGGTCAACACATCTGCTAGGTTCTCTTTTGTGTGAATCTTTTACATGTCCATACTTCTTTCTTCCACTACTTTATGAACAAAGTGAAATTGAACTCCTATGTGCTTCATTCTAAAATGAAAGACTAGATTCCTTACAATGTTCAAAGCGCTCTGACTATCACAAAATAAAAGAATCCTCTCTTCTTTCTGCCTAAGCTCCTCCAATAACCTTTTAATCCATATTGCTTCCTTGCAAGGTTGTGTAGCCGCCACGTATTCTGCTTCCGTTGTAGATAACGCCACAAATAACTGTAGTTTCGAAATCCAGCTTACAACTCCTGCAAGTGTAAACACCCAGCATGTAGTGGATTTTCATTTATCTAGATCACTTACAAAATCTAAATCCATATAGCCCCTGATAGTAAACTCTTATCCTCCATAACATAATGCAACATATGAGGTACCCTTTGTTGGTTTCCGAATCGAATTCTGATGCGGAAGCGTGAGAGTAGCGGATCATGTATAAAAATAAAATTTCATAAAACCTTTGAGATACTCCAAGATAAAGTTTATCAATTATCTCCCATTTAAATTTGGAACAAATTCTCCCTTCTTTTATCCATTAATGGCCGGCCACCTTAAGTGATGAAATTCCTGTGGTAGGTGCCATTATCTGCAAGGGATAGGTCAAGATTTTGTATTTATCTAACAGTCCAATTTTGACTCAAATTCAAATTCAAATTTTAAGTCAAACTTAAAACAATTTGAATTTCAAATTGAAAAACTTATTAAATAAGTTTAAATAGATAATTCCAGATGTGTTCACACTTTGCCTTGCATTCACACTATGTGAACAGCTTCCCATAAGTGATCCAAAATTCAAATCTTGGTGTCTGCCAGCCCGCTGTCGGCTTCCCATGGATTTGGACGGTCGAGGCATTAGGTTATCCCCCCTCGTGTTCTCACTCTCCCCAATCCCTTCCGCCACACCACGCTGGTCACCAGCATTCGGGTTCCCGGTAGTGGCGGCGTACGGTGGTCTCGAGGGTGCATCTTCGAGGGGTGGCATGGAGCCTCTTCCATCCATTCGCTCAATGGTGGCTACCAAACCGCGAACCAAATCAGTCAAGGCATTCAGCTGGGCCTGCATTTGTGTTGGATCAGGCTGTGGCACGCTCGGGGTTGGAAACTGATAACTCTATGAAAATAGAGTTAATTGAGCATTTCCCAGGCTTAAATTATTACCTAGAGGGTAATTAGTTTTAGTTTTATCCTTTATTTTGTCTTGTTTGTAGTTTTTAGTTAGTTATGTTTCATGAATTCTCTCTCTTGTGTTTGGCGTTTAAAAAGAGCTAATCCGGGTGTATGTTGTGATTATTTTCAGCTTTGAGAAAGCATTGTCGTCTTGGAGGCTAGCAACAACTTGTCGTTTTGGAATTTTCAAGGAAATCCTAGTCAGCATTGCTGCAGCAAGGCGAGCTGGGCCAGACATGCATGTTGCTGACAGCTGTACCTGAGCTGGAAGAATGGGCTGATTTTACCGTGAAGGGTGCTGATTTAGCTGCTGCTTGGAGGCTTCCTCAGGGGCTGCCACGTGTAATTAGGGTACAATAAGTACCTGCAGCTGCAAGAGAAGAAGGTGTCCTTGGTCATATTTTTGAACGCAGAGGCGGCTGAACTTGGAAAAGGAAACCAGTACTGAGGAAGAAGAATAAGAAGAAAACGTCACAGAGATTTAAACGTGAAGGACCATCTGTTGATGCAAGAGCAGCTAGAGGAAACCTTGGAAAAGGGGGATTCGGATTCTCTCATCATCATTTTAGTCTTTCTTATTCTCATTACTTTGTTTTTCTTGTTAAAGAATATTTACTCTTCTTCTTGAATCTGAACTTGAATTCATAAATATATTTCTATGAGATTATGATTTGTTGGCTGAGGTTGTTGATTTGTTAAATATTAAGTTGCTAGTTGATGTTGAATGGATTTGATGATTATTTCTTTGTTTATTCAAGTGAGCTGAATTTGTGCCTTAACTGTGATTGGGAAATCATAAGAGGGGAGTACAGCTTGATTAGATCTGGGAAGATTTAGTTGAGTGGAAATAACTTGAGTAATGCAAGTTCTTAGATCTTGTTACAGATTTTTGATCCACATGATATAGGAATATATTATGTCTTGCATAACCATACGATTTAGAGCTTCATTCTCTGATTTTAGAGTCTAGATTTGCAAAGGAATTTGTGGGATTTAGCTTTAAGATCAGTAGACAGAGGATTAAAAAATCCCTGGTTTAGTAAATCTGGTTAACAGGAAGTAGTCGTTGCTGTCCGTTGCTACAGCATCGCGCAGCATTGTTAGGAGACAGTTTAGCAATTGTGAGCCACGAACAGTGACATTGGCCAATTCCATTTGCATACTTGTTATTAATTAGTTTTGTTTTTGTTGTTCATTTATTTACAGTCAGATTATCATTAGTTTTAACACCTAAAAAAATCACTTTTAGTCTTTGTTTAAAAACTTGAATAGAATTAACTTAGCAATTTGATTTCAAAAACACTCAATCCCTGTGGGATGATACTTGGTTATTCATCATTTTACTACTTGTTGACTCGTGCAC
>NW_010360995.1:15026-16473 GCF_000414095.1 Morus notabilis | reverse complement strand
TCTCTTACTTAATTGTGTTTGATTTTGCGTCATTACTCGAGGACAAGTAATGGTTTAAGTTTGGGGGTGTGATAACTCTATGAAAATAGAGTTAATTGAGCATTTTCCAGGCTTAAATTATTACCTAGAGGGTAATTAGTTTTAGTTTTATCCTTTATTTTGTCTTGTTTGTAGTTTTTAGTTAGTTATGTTTCATGAATTCTCTCTCTTGTGTTTGGCGTTTAAAAAGAGCTAATCCGGGTGTATGTTGTGATTATTTTCAGCTTTGAGAAAGCATTGTCGTCTTGGAGGCTAGCAACAACTTGTCGTTTTGGAATTTTCAAGGAAATCCTAGTCAGCATTGCTGTGCATTGCTGCAGCAAGGCGAGCTGGGCCAGACATGCATGTTGCTGACAGCTGTACCTGAGCTGGAAGAATGGGCTGATTTTACCGTGAAGGGTGCTGATTTAGCTGCTGCTTGGAGGCTTCCTCAGGGGCTGCCACGTGTAATTAGGGTACAATAAGTATTGGTCATATTTTGGAACGCAGAGGCGGCTGAACTTAGAAAAGGAAACCACCTCCATTTTTCTAATCAAGTACCATTTCCAGTACTGAGGAAGAAGAATAAGAAGAAAACGGCATAGAGATTTAAACGTGAAGGACCATCTGTTGATGCAAGAGCAGCTAGAAGAAACCTTGGAAAATGGGGATTCGGATTCTCTCATCATCATTTTAGTCTTTCTTATTCTCATTACTTTGTTTTTCTTGTTAAAGAATATTTACTCTTCTTCTTGAATCTGAACTTGAATTCATAAATATATTTCTATGAGATTATGATTTGTTGGCTGAGGTTGTTGATTTGTTAAATATTAAGTTGCTAGTTGATGTTGAATGGATTTGATGATTATTTCTCTGTTTATTCAAGTGAGCTGAATTTGTGCCTTAACTGTGATTGGGAAATCATAAGAGGGGAGTACAGCTTGATTAGATCTGGGAAGATTTAGTTGAGTGGAAATAACTTGAGTAATGCAAGTTCTTATATCTTGTTACAGATTTTTGATCCACATGATATAGGAATATATTATGTCTTGCATAACCATACGATTTAGAGCTTCATTCTCTGATTTTAGAGTATAGATTTGCAGAGGGATTTTTGAGATTTAGCTTTAAGATTAGTAGACGGAGGATTGGAAAGTCCCTGGTTTAGTAGAATCCGGTTAACTAGAAGTTTTCATTGTTGTCCATTGCTGCAGCAACGCGCAGCGTGATAAAAGACAGTTTAATAATTTTAAGCCGCGAACAGTGACATTGGCCAATTTTATTTGCAAACTCCTTATTAATTAGTTTTGTTTTTTTTGTTGTTCATTTCTATAGTCAAATTATCATTAGTTTTAACACCTTAAAAATCACTTTTAGTCTTTGTTTAAAAACTTGGAGAGAATTAACTTAACAATTTGATTTCAAAAAA
>NW_010360995.1:12904-14882 GCF_000414095.1 Morus notabilis | reverse complement strand
TTTTAAGCAACAAGTTTTTGGCGCCGTTGCCGGGGACTGTCTTATTTGAATCTTATTGTTAAAGTAATTCACTATTCAAGTATTTTTGTTCATTTTCATCAGAGTTTCTGATTTTTGGCAGGTCTTTGGAACATCTTGTATGCAAGAACCTGAGTTATTCCTTCTTGACCCAGAAATTGAAAGGACTTTGAGAAGGAGAAGAAGGGAGCAGCGAGGATTTGTTCACGTACAAGAAATGGCCGAGGAAGACGCTCAGGGGATCTTACTGAATCAGGGGCAGCAGCTTAATGCTCTTGAACCAGCCCCAAGACCGTTTGTGGTTGATGACCGTGATCGAGCAATCAGAGATTTTGCAGTCCTAGTTCTTGATGGACTAAATCCTGTGATTGTTCGGCCAAACATCCAGGCCCCACACTTTGAACTTAAACTGGTCATGTTTCAAATGCTACAAACCGTGGGACAATTCAGCGGTATGGCGACAGACGATCCTCATCAACATTTGAGGTTATTCATGGAAGTTAGCGATATATTCAAGCTACCGGGAGTTCCTCCAGAAACGTTAAGGTTAACACTTTTCCCTTTCTCTTTGAGGGATCGTGCTAGAGCTTGGTTTAATAGCTTACTTGCTGATTCCATTGCAACGTGGAGTGATATGGCTGAAAAGTTTCTTATGAAGTATTTCCCTCCGACAAAGAACGCCAAGTTGAGAAATGACATTACCTCTTTTCATCAAGGCGATGGAGAGTCAGTTTATGCGGCATGGGAAAGGTTTAAGGAACTGCTCAGAAAGTGTCCATTACATGGTATTCCCCATTGGATTCAAATGGAGACTTTTTACAATGGTCTCAATGAGCCAACCAGAGTAATGGTTGATGTCGCAGCTAATGGTGCTCTTTTGGCCAAATCTTACAATGAGGCCAATGAGATTCTGGAGAGGATGGCCATGAATCATTATGAATGGCCAACCGAGAGACTACCCACAAGGAAAACACCGGGAGTTTTTGAAGTGGATGCAATCACTGCTCTTTCGGCTCAAGTGTCAAATTTGACTAACATGATAAAAACTATGAACACTTCAACTGGAGTGAATTCTGTCCAGGCCCTTGCAATCTCCTGTGTATATTGTGGGGAGGGACACCTATTTGAGGAATGTCCGTTGAATCCCGCTTCAGCTTGTTATGTGAGTAACTACAACCGCAACAATGCTTACAACCATCAACACAACCAAGGATGGAAACAACATCCCAATTTCTCTTGGAGTAATCAAGGAGCAAGTCCTAGTGGTGCTCCTCAGTATAATAGACCAGCTCAGTAGCCGGGTTTAGCACAACCAGCTCAGCCAATACGGATTCAAACCGGTGAAAGTTCAAATTCCATGGAGAATTTCTTTAAGGAATATATAACAAAGAACGAGGCTAAGATGCAAAGCTATGATTCAACCTTGAGAAGCTTGGAAACTCAAATTGGGCAACTTGCAAATGCTTTGACTAATCATCCACAGGGAACTCTTCCAAGCAATACAGAAAATCCTAGGCGGGATGGCAAGGATCACTGTAATGCAATTTTATTGAGAAGTGGGAAAGCACTAGAGCAGGCACAAGGGAAAAACGAGCTGGATGGAGAGCCCTCTTCGATCCAAAAGGAAGAAAGGCAGGATGGCCACATGAACCCTGTACAAAGTCAAGATGAGGTAGAAACTAGTGTTGCTGCAGCAACGCAACAGCAGCAAGAAGCCACAGGAACGTGCCAGAACAGACCACCACTGCCATTTCCTCAAAGATTTCAGAAGAAACAACAGGACAAGCAGTTTGGGAAGTTTCTTGACGTGCTGAAACAACTTCATATCAATATCCCATTAGTTGAAGCTCTTGAACAAATGCCAAATTATGTAAAATTTATGAAAGAAATTCTTTCCAAAAAGAGGCGTTTGGGTGAGTTCGAGACAGTGGCACTTACAAAAGAGTGCGGGCTGATTTCT
>NW_010360995.1:11352-12680 GCF_000414095.1 Morus notabilis | reverse complement strand
AGGACAAGCAGTTTGGGAAGTTTCTTGACGTGCTGAAACAACTTCATATCAATATCCCATTAGTTGAAGCTCTTGAGCAAATGCCAAATTATGTAAAATTTATGAAAGAAATTCTTTCCAAAAGGAGGCGTTTGGGTGAGTTCGAGACAGTGGCACTTACAAAAGAGTGCGGGCTGATTTCTCAAAGCACCTTACCACCTAAATTGAAGGACCCAGGGAGTTTCACAATCCCATGTTCGATTGGCAACACTTATTTTGGTAAAGCCTTGTGTGATTTGGGTGCAAGCATAAATTTGATGCTAATGTATGTTTTCAAGCAGCTAGGTATTGGTGAAGCTAGGCCAACTACAGTCACCCTTCAACTTGCCGATCGATCATTTGTTCATCCAGAAGGAAAAATTGAAGATGTGCTGGTGCGTGTTGATAAATTCATTTTTCCGGTGGATTTTGTGGTCTTGGATTATGAAGCAGACAAGGAGGTACCCATTATTTTGGGTAGACCATTTCTAGCCACTGGAAAGACATTGATTGATGTGCAAAAAGGTAAACTTACTATGCGAGTTGACGATGAGGAGGTCACATTTGATGTTCTCAATGCTATGCACTTTCCAGATGAGGTTGAAGAATGTTCGGCTGTGGGTGTATTAGATGCTCTTGTGATGGAAGAACTTAATAAAATGCTTATGAGGAAATAGAGGAAGAGGATGTCTCAAATGCTGCATTGGAGGTTGAGCAAGTTGATGATGATTCACCCGCATTACTGGGAGAAACCGATCAAGTGGCTGTTTGTCAAAGAAGACCATTTGAGTCGCTGGATTTATCTGAGAGAAATTTCCAGCCTCCTAGGCCATCAATTGAAGAACCACCGGTGTTGGAATTGAAGCCTTTACCAACTCATTTGAAGTATGCTTACTTGGGTGAGGAAGATACTTTGCCAGTAATAATATCATCCACTTTGGATGAGGAACAGGAGGATATGCTGCTTGAAGTCCTTAGAAAGCATAAAAGGGCTATGGGATGGTCGATAGCTGATATTAAAGGGATCAGCCCTTCCCTATGTATGCATAAAATCCTGCTGGAAGATTGCTGCAGTAATTCTGTGGAACAGCAACGGAGATTGAACCCCATCATGAAGGATGTGGTGAAGAAGGAAATCATCAAATGGCTAGATGCAGGGATCATTTACCCAATTTTAGACAGTTCTTGGGTCAGTCCTGTCCAGTGTGTACCAAAGAAAGCGGGAGTGACAATGGTGGCCAATGAACACAATGAATTGATACCCACTAGAATCGTGACTGGTTGGAGGGTGTGCATAGATTATAGAAAGC
>NW_010360995.1:10640-11278 GCF_000414095.1 Morus notabilis | reverse complement strand
TTTCTTGGACGGATACTCAGGCTATAACCAGATTGCTGTAGCACCAGAGGACTAAGGTAAGACAACCTTCACTTGTCCATATGGAACTTTCGCTTTCAGAAGAATGCCATTTGGTTTGTGCAATGCTCCAGCGACATTCCAGAGATGTATGATGGCAATTTTCACTGACATGGTAGAAAAGACTTTGGAGGTGTTTATGGATGATTTCTCAATTTTTGGTGATTCTTTTGGTGGTTGCTTGAAAAATTTAGCTAAGGTGCTTCAGAGGTGTGAAGAAACCAACTTGGTCCTAAACTGGGAAAAATGCCATTTTATGGTGATAGAGGGGATTGTTTTGGGCCACAAAGTCTCACAAAAGGGCATTGAAGTGGATAGAGCAAAGATAGAAATCATTGAGAAACTGCCCCCTCCTAGCTCTGTCAAGGGAATTCGGAGTTTCTTGGGGCATGCTGGTTTTTATAGACGATTTATCAAGGATTTCTCTAAAGTATCCAAGCCATTATGCCTTCTTTTGGAGCTAAACAGATCATTCGACTTTAATGAAGATTGTCAGCGTGCATTTTCTGATTTGAAGAGAGCACTTGTGACAACCCCTATGATTGTTGCACCGGATTGGGCACTTCCATTTGAGCTGATGT
>NW_010360995.1:10090-10605 GCF_000414095.1 Morus notabilis | reverse complement strand
GGAAGCTATTTCATTCTATTTATTATGCTAGCAGAACACTTACTGATGCCCAATTGAATTATACCACTACAGAAAAAGAACTATTGGCCGTGGTATTTGCTTTTGACAAGTTTCGATCTTATCTTGTGGGGACAAAGGTGACGGTATATACAGACCACTCAGCCATAAAATACCTCATCTCAAAGAAAGATGCCAAACTAAGGTTGATTCGGTGGATGTTGCTACTTCAGGAATTTGATCTTGAAATCAAAGATAGGAAGGGAACCGAAAATCAAGTGGCAAACCATCTCTCTAGACTCGAGCAAGGGAATGGGGCTGAGTCACGTATTCCTATTCTGGAGAAATTTCCCGATGAGCAGCTCCTTGTAATGCAGCAAGCTTCACTGCCATGGTATGCGGATTTAGCAAATTTTTTGGCAAGTGGCAAGGCACCTCTGGAAATGAGCTGACAGCAGATGAAGCGATTCTTCCATGATATGAAATCTTACTATTGGGAGGAGCCTTTTCTATATAAA
>NW_010360995.1:6293-9352 GCF_000414095.1 Morus notabilis | reverse complement strand
ACGAGGGGACTCATTTTGTGAGCAGACAATTTGAGGGGGTGCTCGCCAAATACGGTGTTAAGCATAAGGTTGCCACAGCATATCACCCCCAGACAAGTGGTCAAGCAGAGATTTCTAACAGGGAAATCAAGGGAATCTTAGAGAAGGTCGTGAACCCAAACCGAAAGGATTGGTCATTGCGATTAGATGATGCACTATGGGCCTACCGGACAGCCTTCAAGACACCTTTGGGAATGTCCCCCTACCGTCTTGTTTTTGGCAAGGCATGCCATTTACCATTAGAATTGGAGCACAAGGCTTATTGGGCAACAAAGAAGCTCAACATGGATCTACAAGCTGCTGGGCAAGCAAGGTTGCTGCAATTAGATGAGTTGGAAGAGATGCGGATGTTCTCGTATGAGAACGCAAAGTTGTACAAAGAAAAGACTAAAAGATGGCATGACAAGAGGATCAAACCGAGGGAATTTGAACTAGGACAACAGGTGCTGCTATATAATTCGAGGTTGAAATTATTCCCAGGCAAACTCAAATCCAGATGGTCAGGACCATTCACAGTAGCCACGGTTTTTCCACATGGAGCTGTGGAGTTACAAGAGGAGAAATCCGGGAGAAAGTTCTTGGTAAACGGACAACGTGTCAAGCATTATTGGGGAGGACCTATGGAGCGTTCCAAGACCTCTGTCACATTGAGCGATGACTAAAAAAGGGAAGACGTCAGGCTGATGACATAAAAACAAGTGCTATTGGGAGGCAACCCAAAGTTTTTAGTTTTTTTCATTTCATTTTATCTTGATGCTTTCTTTTTACGTTGAGTTGTGTATTTCTTTTATTTCATCATATTTCTCATTTTGATTTTGAGGTTTCAAGCAAAGCACTGACTTTACTATTCAGTGGCAGGGCAGTTAAGTATCACAGTTGGCTGTGTAGTTCACAGGAATCAAGTTGCTGTGGATTGCTGCAGCAATTGAGAGGCGAATAGAGCAGGCCTAAAAATGGGAGCAATATTTTGCTGCAGCATCGTGCAGCATCGCATGGCATTGCGACCCTTAACGAGAAGTCAAGGGGTTTAAATAGGACGGCGTCGTTTTGGCAGTTATTAGAGCATAATGTCAGCCATTTAAAACGACGGCGTTTTGGGCTTAAATTCAAATTGCCGGGATTTATTTCTGATGTGATAATCTCGAGGGGTTCGCAGATTTTCTGCCGTCACCCAATTGACCCTATTATGCCCCTGGTAAAAGAATTTTATGCTAACCTACAAAACCAGGGGCAAAACACGGTTTTTGTACGGGAGATTGATATCACATTTACCTCCAACTACATCAACGGTGTTCTTGGTATACCAAACCAAGACGATGAGTTTGTAGAATTGATTACTGATGCAACAGAGGAGCAGCTCGAGGAAGTTTTGAAAACCATTGCTATCCCAGGGGCTCAGTGGTTGTTATCCGCAAAGGGCAGTTACACATGCAATAGGCATGAACTCCAGCCTGCTGCCAAAGTATGGTACTATTTTTTGGCTTCCCGTTTGTTGTTATCCACACACGGGAAGACAATATCCAGAAACCGAGCCATCCTGCTCTATGCTGTCCTTGTAGGCAAACCCATCAATGTGGGGTGTTTGATCATCGACCAGATTCGAGCTTGTGCAGAGAAAGGGAAGGGCGGGCTGTACTTTCCATCTCTCATCTCAGAATTGTGCATCCAATCCCACGTTGCTTGGGAGGCAAGTGAGCCACGTTTACGGAATACTGGTGCGATGGATTTGGTGGCAATTACTCACATCTCTTCAGGGCGGAGTGAGAAGTCAGAAAAAGGAGAGGAGGAAGAAGAGCAAGATGAACCATCCAGGCCGTCTACCAGTCGCACTGAATCTGCGTCTGCCGCTCAAAGTCAGGAGTGGCTAGAGAAGAGGATGAGTCTCTTTGAGGTACAGCAGTTTGAAATGTTTGAACTGCTGCAGCAGCAACAAGAGCAGCTTCGCCAGTTCTGGGTTTATTCTCAGGATAGGGACATGGCCTTAAAAAAATCTTATTCTCGGGATAGGGACATGGCCTTAAAAAAATCTTTTCAGCGAAACTTTTCTAAGCCTATGGCCACTTTCCCCGACTTCCCAGAGTAATTGCTCCAGCGTTCCCAGGCCTTTGATGATGCCGCCGAGGATTCAGCCCCCGAAGCTGATAATGGCACCACTAGTGGTGCTAAGCAGGGTGAGCCATCAATAACTGAAGCCCCCGAAAGCCCCTTCAATGGCACCACTAGTGGTGCTAAGCAGGGTGAGCCACCAATTGCTGAAGCCCCCGATGTAGCAGCCCCTTCATCGTCTCGAGGAAAGAAAAAGGGTAAAGGAGCAGCCACTGAACCGCCACCAAGGCGACGCTCACTGCGCAACCCACTAAATTGGAAGTGGAGAGAATGACGCACACTTGAGGGAGTTTTCTTTTACTTACACTCTATACAAAAAAAAAATTTATATAATCTCTTGTTTATAGTGGGTTATTTTTGTGTTTTGTGCAGTGAGGACACTGCCCCCTTCTAAGTTTGGGGGGGTGTTTTCTATTTTTAGGATTTTGTGTTTTCATTTTTATTTGTTTTTGTTTCTTTCTGTGGTGGCTGTTTGTTGTTATTGTTCAGAACTTGCAATTTTTTCTATTATTTTAGTTTAGTGTTCTCTGGTTTTGTTGGTTTAGTGGTTAGCCTCAGGATGCTTAATGATGATATAGTTGTTTGAACGTCTTGAAAATTTTGGGATTTATTGGCATGAATGACTCATTAAGGATGTTTATTGTGGACTAATTTCTAGGAAAGACTCATTCCCCATTTATAACACTTTGAACTGTGGATAGTAATTTGAGAAGAACTTAGGAAATTCTAAACTTTGGGAGGCTTAAGGTTTTAGATCTGGTGTAAAGAATCCCTGGAGGCAGCAGTTAGGAAGCCAAGCAGTTTGGAGGAGATAGGATTAGGTAGAAAGAATTCAGTTTGGGGGAGTATAAAAAAAAAAAAAAAAAAGAGTTAAAGGCAGAATTTAAAGTTGAAACACTCCTCTGTTTTGAGCT
>NW_010360995.1:0-6116 GCF_000414095.1 Morus notabilis | reverse complement strand
AAAAAAAAAAAAAGAGAAAGAGAAGAAAGAGAATAAACCCTCCCCCTAGACTACCCAATTTCTGGTGAATTCTAAGTAATTGGTAACTTTGCAAAGCGGAGAGGGGTTTGATGAGGCAGCCTATGAAACCGCAAGCTAGGTGCTATGATCTCAGTTTATTAGGACCTAGGGGATTCAAGAGTTGCTAATCACAGTTTCTACACGCGCACTTAGGGGAGGATCAATTTCTGGGGAAAGGTCTAAGATGAATTGAACTAGAGAGTCATGAATGTTGATATTGAACAAAGGTTTAGGATGGAAAAGCAGCTTTGAGGGCTGAGGGTTGACCACATTCGCAGCAGAAACCAGATTTTTAGTCAAGCAGTAGAGTCTTGCAATTGTCATCTCTTACTTAATTGTGTTTGATTTTGCGTCATTACTCGAGGACAAGTAATGGTTTAAGTTTGGGGGTGTGATAACTCTATGAAAATAGAGTTAATTGAGCATTTCCCAGGCTTAAATTATTACCTAGAGGGTAATTAGTTTTAGTTTTATCCTTTATTTTGTCTTGTTTGTAGTTTTTAGTTAGTTATGTTTCATGAATTCTCTCTCTTGTGTTTGGCGTTTAAAAAGAGCTAATCCGGGTGTATGTTGTGATTATTTTCAGCTTTGAGAAAGCATTGTCGTCTTGGAGGCTAGCAGCAACTTGTCGTTTTCTTACTGTGAAGGGTGCTGATTTAGCTGCTGCTTGGAGGCTTCCTCAGGGGCTGCCGTGTAATTAGGGTACAATAAGTACCTGCAGCTGCAAGAGAAAAAGGTGTCCTTGGTCATATTTTGTAACGCAGAGGCGGGTGGACTTGGAAAAGGAAACCACCTCCATTTTTCTGATCAAGTACCATTTCCAGTACTGAGGAGGAAGAAGAAGAAAACGTCACAGAGATTTAAACGTGAAGGACCATCTGTTGATGCAAGAGCAGCTAGAGGAAACCTTGGAAAAGGGGGATTCGGCTTCTCTCATCATCATTTTAGTCTTTCTTATTCTCATTACTTTGTTTTTCTTGTTAAAGAATATTTACTCTTCTTCTTGAATCTGAACTTGAATTCATAAATATATTTCTATGAGATTATGATTTGTTGGCTGAGGTTGTTGATTTGTTAAATATTAAGTTGCTAGTTGATGTTGAATGGATTTGATGATTATTTCTTTGTTTATTCAAGTGAGCTGAATTTGTGCCTTAACTGTGATTGGGAAATCATAAGAGGGGAGTACAGCTTGATTAGATCTGGGAAGATTTAGTTGAGTGGAAATAACTTGAGTAATGCAAGTTCTTATATCTTGTTACAGATTTTTGATCCACATGATATAGGAATATATTATGTCTTGCATAACCATACGATTTAGAGCTTCATTCTTTGATTTTAGAGTATAGATTTGCAGAGGGATTTGTGAGATTTAGCTTTAAGATTAGTAGACGGAGGATTGGAAAGTCCCTGGTTTAGTAGAATTCCGGTTAACTAGAAGTTTTCATTGCTGTCCATTGCTGTAGCAACGCGCAGCGTGATAAAAGACAGTTTAATAATTTTAAGCCGCGAACAGTGACATTGGCCAATTTTTTTTGCAAACTCCTTATTAATTAGTTTTGTTTTTGTTGTTCATTTCTATAGTCAAATTATCATTAGTTTTAACACCTTAAAAATCACTTTTAGTCTTTGTTTAAAAACTTGGAGAGAATTAACTTAACAATTTGATTTCAAAAAACACACAGTCCCTGTGGGACGATACTTGATTATTCATCATTTTACTACTTATTGACTCGTGCACTTGCGAGATTCTAGATTCACAATTTTGAGCAACAGAAACCATCCCTCCTCGGGGCTTGATTCCTCTGGTCCGACCAAACTCTACCTCTCTCCCCGTCAGTGTTGGTGACTTAGAGTGTGGTGTTTTCCCCAGATTGGCTGCCTTGGTTTGCAGCGTTATTCTTTAGTTTTCTTAGAGGCATGATTGTTGATTATCTCTTGGTAGTCTAGGATTCTTCATACACACGAACCAGAGATTTTGGGTCCGTTCCCAAGTAGAGTCGCCAATTGTTGACGGTAGAATTTTGTCAATAAGAATACATAGGATTACCACTCAGTAATAAGTCGGGTTACTGGCTAAAACACGTTGTAATATCGAGAGAAGTGCAACCTATTGTGTGTGGATCTCTCGAGTTACTGGCTAAAACACATTGCAATATCGAGAGAAGTGCAACTGATTGTGTGTGGGTCTCAGAAGTGTTTTTAATCTGGATAAAAATGCAGATAAATGAGAAGAACACCGAAAGTTATAGTGGCTCACTCTCAATGATAGAGCTACATCCACTTCGAGGGAAATTTCACTGTTTTCTTCCTTCTCTGATTACAAAGGTTTTTGTTCTCTCTTTCTTTTCTCCCTAAGGCTTTGCCCTTTTTATATCTCATAAATTACACATTGGAGGAAAGCGAGACAAATGGTCATCTAACAGTTTCTCTCGAGTGGCCTATTATCCTACTCACCTAGACTGCAGCTTTTCAGTACCATTTAGAGTTTTCATCTACCTACTTTGTCCACTATTGCGGCTTTGTGGATCTTCTGTATTTTCCATTGGTCTGTTTTGGGTGGCTTGTAGGTAGGTAATCATTTTCTTCGCCACTGACTCTCCCCAAGCTCATAAATAACCTAGGGATTTCCCCCTGTCATCTGAGGGGATGCTCTAGAGATCTGGGTCACAGGACTGAACGTCCCACCCTCTGCGTCCCGACTGGGCTCCACGGCGGGTCAAAACGGTATCCTCGCCCCCATCAATCCTTCTACGGCATTGTTGGTTTATGGGGCTTGGGATCTGTCTCTGTCATGACTACTCGATCGATCGACTGTGAGCTTGGATGTTGCTGGTTACAATCTTGCTGTTGTTGAACGCTTCTTCAAGAATTATTCTAAGATGCCTTGGGGCGGTCGACCATTTTCTCACTAGTACGACACTCATCTTCAAAAGCTGACTCTTCCACCGTCAGTGGCCATCCGCTGGCTGATGTAGTGACTGAGAAAATCCTAGAATTAAATAATGCAAATTTATTTATTTAAGTGAAGGACTTTTCTTAGTAATATATTGTCATATTTTGTGACTAGAAGATTTAAGGAATTAATATCAATATTTCTAAATTTTGTGGCAAGTTTTATGATTAGTTCATGTTTTAAGAATCAGTGAATTCAGTTGATAAATTCTTACCGCAATTAAGGCGGAAGAATTCTCAGTGTATATACAATTGGAGACTCCTAATCTTAGGAATCTCTTAGTGTAGTATAATGCTAGCAGTGTATAGAGAAACAGTCTGACATTTAAAGAGAAAACCCTTAAATTCCAAACAGATAAGAGGAAATTAAAGGCGTGGTGTTTCAGTAAAGAAATTCAGATGCAATATGAGTTCATAAGTTGATAAAGTCAGGAACTGAAATTTCCTGTCAACTAAGTAAATTCTCAAAATTCAGTATGAAGTAATAAGAATAGCTGCAAGAATAGAACATTAAGGGGTGATTACCAAGTGTTCACTAAACCTTGCTTATGTAAGCAAGATGACATCAAGTAAACAATTAGAAATTTAAGTTATGTAAGATACCATTACCGACTTTCAAACTGCAATAAGGAAGGATGCGCAGAATGTTGTTTAAAGCCACAAGTGGGCCAACACATGAATCTTAAGGTTAAAAAGTGAAAAAGAATTGAAAAACATCAATTGTAGGGTTTTAGAAATAATCAGAATGAAAAATAGACGAAAGATGGGTCCGGAAGGTCGAACCGAGAAAATTGGGGTTTCGACTGATTTAAGTTGACCGAGTCAAAGTTTGTTGACCAAAACGTCACTCTCAAAAAGTTAGTTAGGAATGGTCAAAGTTGACTAAGTTGACCAACTGTCCGAAAAACGTAGATAAAACGCGCACTGGACAGGAAATTAAGCTGAACCAAAATAGGATAATTATTAAATGATCAATGGTTGAGATTTAAAGTAACTTTTTAGATGAAGGGCTGAGATCATACCATTTGCTTAGTGAGGTGGCCGGCCAAGCTTGTACAAGAAGCCAAGAAGAGATATTTTGGTGGATTTTTGCAAAAAGGACCCCCAAAAGTTAGGAAATTGCACTTAAACCCCTCCTTTTCTTCTCCAACGTGTTTAAGTGTAAAAACATAATTAAACACTCACTTTTTCATGTCAAGAACCGTGGGTGTTCATCCAAGAGAGAGAAGAAGAAAAAAAATTACCAAAAGTGAAGAAAAACATGTTTTAAGCGGGAATCGATTGAACTACCGAGGATTGGTGATTTTGGAGTTTGTTCTTCATTCTTCTAAGGTGAGATTTCAGTTTTCCTCTCCTTTTTCTTACCTTGGCCGAATGGTTTGGATGTGGTAGAGATTATGGAGAAAGTTTGCTAAGTTGATGATTGAATTTCAATTGATAAAGGAATTGAAAACTTAGTGATTAAAGGATGAATTTGTGGTTGTTAGATTATGTTTCTAGCAACTTTTAAATATGAAAAGCCTTGTGAGAAATTGGATAAAACCCTAGAGTATGGTTCCTAAGTTGATTAAATTGTATGGGAAAGATTGTTAGTTATGATTAGAAAATGAAGTAATGGATAAAACGAGCTAAGGATAACTTAGGAAACACAAAAAATAAGGCGAAACTCTGCCGAAATTTAGTTTGAGAGTTTGAGGTTAAACCTAGATTTAGTTCTAGAATTGAGGCTAAAGTTGGTTTTAGTTCTATATAGAAGCTTTAAACTATTTTCTTAGAAAAAAACACTACAAAACTGTTAAAACAATTTTTGTGTTGAACAGAGGAGTTCACTGAAGAATTCAAAGTATAATATCAAGAAAGTATGTCGATTTTAGACTTTGCTAATAAAAAGTAAGGTAATTCAGATTCAATAAACCTAATCTTTAAATTAGAAACAAGGTTTTTTACAATCCTTAAGATAGGAAAAGAGAAAGCGAGCCATAAATAGAGAAAACAGATTTCTTATAAGCTTGCTAAAATAGAATAGCAAGTAATAGTTAATCTCACACTTTTAATGGGTGTTCATTCTGAGAAACAAGAACGAAAGAGAACAGACTATTTGGCGAATAGAGGATTTCAAGAATACCAAGAGGAGATTGAACAACTTTTGCCCACCCACACTCAGATCATGGAAACGAGAATAGCAAAGAAGACCAGTTGGTTGAGGCTCTTCCAGTTGTTGTTTGGAACATTTTGATTTGTCAGACGTGTTGTTTCCTAAATCTCTAAAGATATGATTTAGATCATTAGTATATATGTTATATAACAACATGCACATGTTCTTGGTTGGCTTTGGCATTGATTTAATTTTTTTTTTTTAAATTTCACTGCGCACTTGATGCCGTATTTTCCAACATAAGTCACTGCATGTAGATTAGTCTTCCATAAATAATTCATAATTAGAGCTAGGTAAAATCCGTTAACCTCTATAATTACATCTTTATCCTTGAGTACCATTGATTCTTTAATGGACAGTGATTCATAAAACACATTCATGAATCGGAGCTCCTACTAGTCCAAGTACCGAATCAACACTCAAGAGAATTATTTGTCTACTTCTATCTTAAGAAGGAATTGATTCCATCTTGTATAATAATATTCCCCACTACCTGCTTCATCATGTCTCCAAAATATAAGGAATTGGATTCAGGAGCTCAGAATCCATACCGAGTAAATCAAAAGACACAAATTCATAAATAGGAGTCTGTTAAGAACTCATAATTAAGATCATTCTATATATGACCATTGGTAGACTCAATTAGAATTTCTATGTTTAACAAAAAATATCAAAAATTCATATTGTGTCTGTGTCCTTGTTCCACATAATCTCATTATGTGTAAGACACTCATTCAATATCTCACCATATTAGCAGCATGAATAACACCATTCCATTCTAAATGGGAATGACATTTATTAATAATGTTTTAATTAAAGATTCACAACTTTAATGAAATTCATTATGAACACCGTTTTGATTATTATCTTTAAACATTAGCCTCTTGTATATAATATTTATATACAACGTTTAAGGTCACATAAATAATCATGGAATTTTCATTGA
>NW_010360994.1:1229-1474 GCF_000414095.1 Morus notabilis | reverse complement strand
GATCGCACAAATTCTTAGTACAAACAAACTAGTGGGTGAAAATTACGTTAACTGGAAACGTAACCTTGATATAGTATTAATGGTAGACAAGCACAAGCATGTGCTCACCACCCCCTGTCCTCTTGGGCCGACTGATGAGTCCACTCAAGAGGAGCGAGACGCATACACTTCTTGGATGCGTTTCGATGAGATCGCTAGGTGCTATATTTTAGCATCAATTAGCAATGTGTTGCAACAGCAACATC
>NW_010360994.1:0-1114 GCF_000414095.1 Morus notabilis | reverse complement strand
ATATGCTATTGATCATAAGTCACCTGAATGAGATTGAGCTCATGGGAGCTGAAATTGATGGGGAGACTCAGGTGGATATGATCCTAGAGACTCTCCCGGAGATGTTTGACAACTTCAAACTCAACTATTCGATGAACAAGTTGAACTATTCACTCCCAGAACTCATGAAGGAGCTTCAGACTGCGGAAACCCTACTGCTTAAAGGCAAAAAGAGGAATGGAGAGGCAAACCTTGCTGAAGCAAAGCCTTCCACCTCTGGCGCCAAGAAACAGAAGAAAGTCCGCAACAAGAAGAAACCGGCTGGAAAGGGCAAGAACACTGTGAAGGTGGACAAGAGTAATGACAAATGTCACCATTGCGGAGTAGCCGGCCACTGGAAGCGCAACTGTCCTACTTACCTCAAGGAGGTTAAAGCTAAAGGTACATTACTTGTTACCGAAGCCTGTTTTGTGGCTGACTCTACTTTTTCTTGGATTGTAGACTCTGGAGCCACCAATCATGTTTGTTATTCTCTACAGGGGTTCAGGGAAAGCAAAAGGCTTAGCAAGGGCGAGTTTAACTTTCGCTGGGGGAACGGAGCATCAGTATCAGCAACATCAGTTGAAAGTATTAAATTAGTTTTTGAGAATAGTTTCATTATTTTGAACAATGTTTATTATGTCCCGGTTTTTAGGAAAAACCTTATTTTTGTAGCTCGTTTGGTTGGGCAAGGATATTCTTTAGGATTTAATAATGATGTTATTCAAATTCTTAAGAATGGTTTCATGATTACTTCTACAGTCATGATAAACAATCTGTTCTACGTCAAACCAATTATTCCAACGATTTATGATACTGAATTGAATAATGATTCAATTAGGGATAGTAAAAGATTGAGGTTAGACCCAACAGATCAAACCTATAAATGGCATCTACGTCTTGGACATATTAGCCTTGACAGGATCAAAAGGTTGGTAAGAGACGGTCCCTTACAAACCTTAAGTGTAGGCTCACTACCTACATGTGAATCCTACATAGAAGGAAAAATGACCAAGAGACCCTTTTCAGCAAAGGGTAATAGAGCATATGAATGCCTAGAACTCATACATAGTGATGTATGTGGGCCATTTAATAT
>NW_010360993.1:719-1019 GCF_000414095.1 Morus notabilis | reverse complement strand
AGAAAGCTTTGATCTGACGAATTGTGGGCCTCGTTACGACACCAACAGATTTCACCGTCACCGTACCATTCGTAGATCCTGATGAGAGAGTCGATCTAACGACTGATGGGCCCCGTTACGACACCAAAAGTTTCGCCTTCCCGTGGCAGTTGTAGATCACGAAGAGAGCTTCGATCAAACCGCTGATGGGCCCCATTTCAACACCAAAAGTTATCGCCGGTCCCGTGGCGGTTGTAGGACGCGAAGAGAGCTTCGATCTAACGCTCGATGGGCCCCGTTAGGACACCAAAGTTTTCACTG
>NW_010360993.1:0-689 GCF_000414095.1 Morus notabilis | reverse complement strand
AACGGCTGATGGGCCCCGTTACGACACCAAAAGTTGTCGCCGTTCCCGTGCCATTCGTTGATCGCGAAGAGAGCTTCAATCTAACGGCTGAGGGGCCCCGTTACGTCACCAAAAGTTGTCACCGTTCCCCTGGCGGCGGTAGAGCGCGAAGAGTGCTTCGGTCTAACAGCTGTTGGCCCCGTTACGATGCCAACAGTTGTTGCCGTTCCCGTGCCGGTTGTAGGGCGTGAGCGGAACTTTGATCTAACGGCTAATGGGCCTCATTATGACACCAAAAGTTTTGCCGTTCCCGTGGCAGGTGTAGATCACGAAGAGAGCTTCGATCAAACCGCTGATGCGCCCCATTTCAACACCAAAAGTAGTCGCCGTTCCCGTGGCGATTGTAGGGCGCGAAGAGAGCTTCGATCTAACGGTTGATGGGCCCCGTTACGACACCAAAAGTTGTCACCGTTCCCCGGGCGGCGGTAAGGCGCGAACAGAGCTTTCATCTAACGGTTGATGGGGCCCGTTACGACACCAAAAGTTGTCACCGTTCCGTGCCATTCGTTGATCGTGAAGCGAGCTTCAATCTAACGGCTGAGGGGCGCCGTTACGACACCAAAAGTTGTCACCGTTCCCCGGGCGGCGGTAAGGCGCGAACAGAGCTTTCATCTAACGGTTGATGGGCCCCGTTACGACACCAAAAGTTT
>NW_010360992.1:833-1308 GCF_000414095.1 Morus notabilis | reverse complement strand
TCGTGATCTATGAATGGCATGGGAACGGTGAAAACTTTTGGTGTTGTAAAGAGGCCCATAATTCGTCAGAGCAAAGCTCTCTTCGCCCTCTACAACCACCATGAGAACCATGACAAATTTTTGTGTCGTAACAGGCCCCATTAGCCGTTAGATCAAAGCTCTCTTCGCAGTCTACATTGGCCAAAGGAACGCTCAAAAGTTTTGGTGTGTAACAGCGCCTATCAACCGATAGATCTAATCTCTGTTCGCGCTCTACAATCACCACGGGCACGGTGACATCTTTTGGTGTCGTAATAGGGCCCATCATCCGTCATATCGAAGCTCTCTTGGTGCTCTACAACTGCCACGGGAACGGGGACAACCTTTGGTGTCGTAACGGGGCTGGCCCTTTAGACGTTATATCGAAGCTCTCTTCGCGCCCTACCATCGCCACTGGAATGGTGACAACGTTTGGTGTTGAAACGAGGCCCATCAG
>NW_010360992.1:0-635 GCF_000414095.1 Morus notabilis | reverse complement strand
TTAGCGACAACTTTTTGTGTCGTAACGGGGCCGGCCCATCAGAGGTTATATCGAAGCTCTCATCGCGCTCTTCCACCGCCACTAGAATGGTGACAATGTTTGGTGTCGAAACGGGGCCTATTAGCTGTTAGATCGAAGCTCTCTTCGCGGTCTACAACCACCCCGGGAAGGGCGACAAATGTTGGTGTCGTAATGGGGCCCATCAACCGTTAGATTAAAGAAGCTCTCTTCGTGATCTACGAATGGCACGGGAACCATGGCAACTTTTGGTGTTGTAATGCGACCCATCAGCCGTTAGATCGATGCTCTCTTCACGATCTACGACTGCCACGGGAACGGCGAAAAGTTTTGGTGTCGTAACAGGGCCCATCAGCCATTAGATCGAAGCTCTCTTCGTGATCTACGAATGGCACGGGAACCATGGCATCTTTTGGTGTTGTAATGCGGCCCATCAGCCGTTAGATCGAACCTCTCTTTGCGATCTACAGTTGCCACGTTTTTGGCAAAAACTTTTGGTGTCCTTACGGGGCCCATCGGGCGTTAGATCAAAGCTCTCTTCGTGCCCTAAAACCACCACGGGAACAATGACAACTTTTGGTGTTAAAATGGGGCCCATCAGCGGTTCGATCGAAGCT
>NW_010360991.1:1228-1409 GCF_000414095.1 Morus notabilis | reverse complement strand
GCCGGCCCTGTTATGACACCAAAAGTTGTCGCTTTATTCGTGGCAGTTGGAGACGGCGAAGAGAGCTTTAATCTAATGGATTATGGGACCCGTTACGACATAAAAAGTTGTCGCCGTTGCCATGCCAGTTGTAGATCGCGAAGAGAGCTTCGATGTAACGGCTGATGGGCCACGTTACGAC
>NW_010360991.1:589-929 GCF_000414095.1 Morus notabilis | reverse complement strand
TAGATCTATCGGTTGATGGGCGCCGTTACACAACAAAAGTTTTGAGCGTTCCTTTGGCCATTGTAGATTGCGAAGAGAGCTTCGATCTAACGGCTAATGGGGCCCGTTACGACACAAAAAATTGTCACGGTTTCGTGGCGGTTGTAGAGGGCGAAGAGAGCTTCGATCTGACGGATTGTGGGCCTCGTTAGGACACCAAAAGTTTTCCCATTCCCGTGCCATTCGTAGATCAGGATGAGGGCTTCAATCTAACGGCTGATGGGCCCAGTTACGACACCAAAAGTTTCACCGTTCCCGTGGCAGTTGTAGATAACGAAGAGAGCTTCGATCAAACCGCTGA
>NW_010360991.1:0-448 GCF_000414095.1 Morus notabilis | reverse complement strand
CTAACGGCTGATGGGCCCCGTTACGACACCAAAACTTGTCGCCGTTCCCGTGGCGGTTGTAGAGTGCGGAGAGAGCCTCGATCTCACGGATTATGGGCCCCGTTACGACACCAAAACTTCTCACCGTTCCCGTGGCAGTCATAGATCGCGAAGAGAGCATCGATCTAACGGATGATGGGCGCCATTACGACACCAAAAGTTGTCGTCGTTCCCGTGCCATTCGTAGATCGCGAAGAGAGCTTCTTTAATCTAACGGTTTATGGGCCCCGTTACGACACGAACATTTCTCGCCCTTCCCGGGGCGGTTGTAGAGCGCGAAGAGAGCTTCGATCTAACGGTTGATGGGCGTCGTTTCAACACCAAACGTTGTCACCATTCCAGTGGCGGTGGTTGGGCGCAAAGAGAGCTTCAATATAACGTCTGATGGGCTGGCCCCGTTACGACACCA
>NW_010360990.1:0-1096 GCF_000414095.1 Morus notabilis | reverse complement strand
AAAAAAGAAAGGGGTAAATAAAGGAAGCACGAAAAAAATAGGGGCCATGGGCGTTGTAGACCACAATACCAGATTAGATCTGGATAATACCGACAGAGTGTTTTGTTTGGCTATAAATACACCCATACACCACTCCTGTTGAATTCGTGCCGTTCTCTTCTCTCTTCTCACAAAACCAATCCTAAAGAAGAAGAAGAAGAAGAAGAGGAACTTAAAACAACCATTAACTCTTTCTCTATCTCTCTCTTCTCTACTTCCTTCCCTATCCCTAAGGTACCAAGGGACACCCTTCCTTCTCTCTCCTCTCTTCTTTCTCTCTCTCTCCTTGTTGCTATTCTTAGTTGTTTCGTAAAAGTAGTGTTTTTATTTTCCTTTCTTTTCTTTCGCCTTCCTCACTGCATTCTCCTTTTTCCTTCTCTTTCTTCTTTGAGATCTGCTGGTCAGTAGTTCACATTCCTCACGGATCTAAATGAGTTTTTGTTTCTTGTTTCCGAATCACGCAGAAAATGCATGTTTCAATACTCAGATCTGTTGTTGTTGTTGCTTTTTTTTTCTTTCTTCATAAAGTAATTTGCGCAGAGATAACTGATTTTATTGAATTTAAATGTTTCTGATCTGTTTCTGTTTATAAACATTTATTCGATTCAAATCTTGTTATAATTTAAGAAATCATGTAAGAATTTCCCTAATTCCTTGTTAAAATGCTGTGAAAGAGCATATCTGTTCTGATTGACTTTGATATTAGTTTTACTCCAGAGATCTTTTATTTTCTCATAGTAATTGTATCTTGTTAATGAAATGCAACTGACGATTTTTGGACCGTTGATCTGACGAAATCAGAACAAAAAATGGCGTCCCACATCGTTGGATATCCCCGGATGGGCCTGAAAAGAGAGCTCAAGTTTGTGTTGGAGTCATTCTGGGATGGGAAGAGCAGTGCTGATGATTTGAAAAAGGTTGCAGCTGATCTGAGATCATCCATTTGGAAACAGATGGCTAATGCTGGGATCAAGTACATTCCCAGCAACACTTTCTCTTACTATGACTAAGTCCTCGACACCACCGCAATGCTCGGTGCCGTCCCCCCGAGATACGG
>NW_010360989.1:0-4862 GCF_000414095.1 Morus notabilis | reverse complement strand
CCCCGCCAATCGGAAGAATCCTCCCTGTTAGAGTTACTTCTCCGGTCATTGCTAGATCCTTCTTGACGGGTTTCTTCATAGCAAGTGACAGCATGGATGTGATCATGGTGCAACCAGCGCTCGGCCCATCCTTTGGGGTGGCGCCAGCAGGAACGTGGAGGTGAAGCTTGGAGGTGGCAAAGAAATTGTTATCCGGCTCCTTATCAAGCAATATCGCTTGAGCAACAGTGTGAGCTATCTGGGCACTTTCTTTCATGACATCTCCGAGTTGACCCGTCAGAACCAGGGCTGCTTTCCCTTCCCCTTGCTCAATTTGGGCGGTCTCTATGTATAGTGTGGAACCACCCATAGCAGTCCAAGCAAGACCCATCACGACTCCAACTGGAGTTTGATCGAAGATGCGTTCTGCGTGGAAAACAGGTTTGCCAACAAAATCTGCTAGATTTGATTCGTCAACCAACACTTTCTCAACTGTCTGTGTTGCTTCTCCTTCCTTAATATTTTCGGTTTCTTTTGCATCCTGTAGAAAAGATAAACAAGAAAAAACAAAAAACAAAATATCATGTTAAAAGACTTGAATTAATCAAATCAAATTCAAAAGGACTACGCCACGTGGCCTCCTGCTTTAATGTTTCTTTAATGGTCTATTCTTAAGGTACTCAATCCCATATATAGTTTCCAATATTTATGTTTCTTCCCATGTGAATAAGCAACTAAGTTCATAGTGAAAGAAATGTGTGGAATTATTTTGAATTCTATTCTGCATTTAAAAATTTCTACAGAGTCTGCTGATTGATCAGCTGGAAGGTTCACCTCAACTGTCTCAGTTTCTGTGGAAGATTCAATTTTTTGTTCATGGCTCTCGGCCTCAGCTGATTCAACAACGCTCTGATTCTTGTTAGCATCATTATTTTGAACCAATTCATCCCCATGTTTTACTTCTGCTTTATCAGTTTCAGCAACTGCATTTTCACCGCATACTCCTTGTCTAACAAGTTTCAGAGCTATCTGTCAGGCCACAATAAAAGTTCTTGTTTAGTAAACCTGACACATTTAGCCATTCAATAAACTTTGAAAACCAATGGATTCTGTCTGTTAGCTCCCTGGCGTAAGATAATAGTAGAGAAACGTATTTAAACTTTAAAGTTGAACAACGCGGCTGTACTATGACATTATCGCACACCAAAAATTGCAGATCAACCTGACACATTTAGCCATTCAATAAACTTTGAAAACCAATGGATTCTGTTTGCTAGCTCCCAGGCGTAAGATAATAGTAGAGAAACGTATTTAAACTTTAAAGTTGAACAACGCGGCTGTACTATGACATTATCGCACACCAAAAATTACAGATCCGTATCTAAAATGAGTAAGCAAACCTTGCGGTATATCTTTTCTATTTGTTTTTGGAGATTCCGAACGCCAGATTCTCGGCAGTAATTTTCTATAAGAGCTAGAAGGGCAGCATCGGTAACTTCAACCTGAGAATTAAGTTGTTTGGATTATTACACATTGCAGAAAAACAAAAAAAAGGCAAAATGCACGCCCCATACCCAGTTAGAATAACAACCTGTTCAGGTTTAATGCCACATGCTTCACGTGTGGACTTCTCCAAGTAGTCTCTTGCAATATGAATTTTCTCATCAGTTATATATCCAGCAATGGCAATGACCTCCATTCTGTCCAGGAGGGGATTTGGTATCATCTCCACAACATTTGCGGTGCACACAAACAGAACCTGCAATAAATATTATAAACAAAGGTCATTTAAGTCAAACAATGGCAATTACTATTAAATAAAGAAGCAGAGATAAAACATCTCCCCATCATCACTACAACTAACCTTTGATAGATCAATTGGAACGTCAATGTAGTGGTCTAGAAAATTTGCATTCTGCTCTGGATCAAGAAGCTCTAACAAGGCACTTGCTGGATCACCAGCATGTCCCCTTCCCAACTGCCATCGAAAGGTAACAGCATTCTTAGAATAATAGAAAAACCTTAATTAAAAATCATCATTTTTATGTATAAGTACACTATAACAAACCTAAATCAACTGGCAATTGCTATCAATATGGAATAAATAACAGGTCAACAGTAAATGATGCGACTCAAAACATATATCAACCAAGGAAAATGGCCGAAATTACCTTGTCAATCTCATCAATCAAAACAAGAGGGTTAGCTGTTCCCACATTTTTAAGGCATTGAACCATCTTCCCTGGCATAGCACCGATATAGGTTCGACGATGCCCCTGGAGGCAATTTTGGGGGTTAAAGACATAAGACATAGCAATGCAATTATATTAATGTAGAGATGCATATATTATTATTACTCGGTATAAAGAGGTTTAGCTACCTTAATTTCAGCGACATCAGCTAAGCCTCCAACGGAAAAACGGAAGAACTTACGGTTCAAGGCACGTGCAATTGAACGACCAATGCTGGTTTTACCCACTCCAGGTGGACCAGAGAGACAGATGATTTTTCCTGCGATTGGCGCAGCATAAAACCAATATGAATTGCCAGCAAAGATCAATTGAAGGAAAAAAGGCCCAATTCATAACATGTTGGTGCATAGCCCAAGAAAATAAATAAGAAAACGACACCAACCTTGTGAGGTTCCTCTAAGTTTTCCAACCGCAATAAATTCCAATATCCTTTCCTTTACATCAGTTAATCCATAATGATCTTCATCAAGAATCTTTTGTGCCCGAAGAACATCAAAGTTCTCATCACTGTAATCAAAAAGAAAATAAATCACAGGAAATGGAAACTGCTAAAAAAGAATAGAAACGGCCATTTAAATACAGTTTTAAAATTGTCACACTTTTTCACCAGCCTTGGTATAGCAGCAAACATAACACAATTGAAACGATAGAGATCATCTAACAGAACCAATGGTTAGTTATATAAGATTCAAACCTGTAATTTCCCCAAGGCAGTGCGGTCAACCAATCCAAATAGTTGCGAGTTACATTAAATTCACTTGAACTTGCCTCTAATAGCTGCAGTTTTGTAAGCTCTTCCTCTATAACTTGCAAAACATGGGGTGGGCATTTATCCCTGTTTGGTTCAAGCCTTTCCCTAAACTTCGCTGCAGCATAGTATGTGCAACTTTTGGACCATTGTCAACTTAAATGCTAAAGCCTAAAAAGAACAACACTATTTTGCTTTCTCCAGAAATCCTATCACTAACAAATGTTTAAAGAAGCGAAAAGACTTTTCGCTCAAACATAATGATTAATGGATATCAAGTTTGTAGGAGCAACTAATAAGAAATGGTTATAAATTTTGATTCTTGACGTGGCAGTTCTAGCTTTCAAAAACGCTTTGGAATTGTACCAACTATGCAGATACCACGCGAACAGAAGAGGAAGAAACCTAGAACTATATAATCACAAAAATATAAAATTGTAGCAGACTAACCAGATAGTGCTGTCTTATCATCAGTCTCCAATCCCAATTCCTACACAAGAAAGGCAACATGGATCAATTTCTTGTCGGGAAATACAAATTGCCTGAAAAGAACATCGATTGCAGGGCAAGCCATCATAAATAATTGTAAATACAGTAAAGCGAAAGACCTTCTTTATTGCCTTTAGTTGCTCATTCAATAAGTAGCGCCGTTGTTCACCACTTATCTTTTCTTCAATTGCTTTTGCAATGGATTCCTAAATAAAAAATTAAAAATCCAGGAAGAAAAGTTCAAATAAGGATCAAAGAATGGTGAAGATTAATGAATATATAAATTTAAACAATGGCATCAAATACCTGAATCTTGGTTATTTCAATTTCTTTCTTCACTAATTCCAGTGTGAGCTTTAAACGCTTATACACCTGAAATTTCAGTTACAAAAGCACCAAATGATACCAGAGAGAAAAAGGTCTTAAAATTCAGTTCTATCATAACATATAATACTATTTTTTCTTCCAAAGAGAAGCCAAAATAAAATTAAACACTTCAAGACCAATAACCATATTGAGACGTGTTCAATGATACTTACATCTAGCTCTTCAAGCACTTGTTGGCATTGCAATTTGTTTGCACCAGATATTGCAGCTCCAAAATCTGCTAACCTTGGAAAATTAAAATCACCTATATGCTGCACATATTGGAAAAGCAAAGAAAGAGGGAGGGAGGGGGGAGGGTGCGGGGGGTACTTGTCACAAACTGTAAATGCCAGGCAGAAAATTCTTAACACATGAACAGATATATGGCAACACAAAATGATCGGGCAAAAGAGCAACAAAACTAATACCGTTGCCAACTAAGACTTAATAGTAAGAAAGTTTACTAGCACGAACCAATGATACCGTATGGCAACACAAAATGATCGGGCAAAAGAGCAACAAAACTAATACCGTTCCCAACTAAGACTTAATAGTAAGAAAGTTTACTAGCACGAACCAATGATACCTTTACCCAAGTATTTCTCGACTGAGCATGTCTTCTCTCATAAGCAAACCATCAGAAGAACCCTTGTTATAGTGAAGATCCAAATTTCATACACACTAGTGGCTTAATAGCTCAGAAATGATATGGTAAAAAACAAATATGAGGCAGAAGGAAATCAACAATGTTGTAAATAAAAATCAAAGTCTTCTACCAAAAGGAAGACATGGTTTTAAGCTTCTGAACTCTATATTCATCATCTCAGGTTATTAACGCAATTGCGTACGGACTCTCAGATTCCTAAAGCATATTTCGTGAATTACTTGAACAAGGGGAGCAGAGCCTTACAACTTATCCTGTATTTACCTACATATATCTGTTCCCTATTCTCCCTCTTCCACTTCTTCTTTCTTCCTCATAAATTGACTGGTAATAGCATTATTACAAAGATTCGACTCAACTACTA
>NW_010360988.1:0-2592 GCF_000414095.1 Morus notabilis | reverse complement strand
ATATTCTTTATAGCTCAATGGACTATCTATATTTTGCAGCCTACTCAGCAAAACTCGTTTAAAAATGATGGCATAATTGGGGACAACCTCCTTGCGCTCCAGTTTCCTTTTACATATTATTCAAAAATCCGATTGTCCTAGAAAAAAGATGCCAAATTCTAGCCAGTTTAGATAATTAATCACAGGAAAGGCTTTAGTCTCACTAAAAATTGTGTTTTGATTATGACCCATTTTGTGTTCGGTAATTACCAAACTTGTTGAATATCAAAGTCCAGAACAAAAAGAAATCATGGTAGGTTCAACATGTAGTGGTCGTACGTGGAAAAGTATATAGCGTTGAGCATTGGGTGCCACTTTTAACCGGTAATCCCTGCATAATTTTGCACTTGTAGTAGTTGAGTTTGGAGTTTTCTACATCTAAAATTAGAAAAACAATACACAAAAATATTTGTACATGCGTCCTCGTATATGTCCATCTGTTAGCTGGCCTAACCCGACAATGTATATCATTAGAAGCATAAAAAAATTTAATAAAGAAAAAGAAAAACCCACAGCGTATATTAATATATTTTATTTTGAGGCTTATAATAACTTGTAAATCTAATTTTGTGCAATTCGTGTTCGGATAATTGTTCATTTCCCAATTATTATTAGTGACCTTCTAATTATGTGATATAGGCTTCTCAACGTTGAACAATAGATACTCGTCAAAAATCACAAGAGTGGAAGTATATTTAAATTTTTTAGATTAAATAAACTTCTTGTCACAAATTATAAACAATATTATAAAAATAGAAACAATAACATAAAAAAGAAAAGGGGATCATGGTTTCCTATTTTATGGTCCAACTCAAGGCAGGAGATCTTGATTCACGTGCTACAACAAACTAGGTCAAAGCCATAGTTCTGAATTCTCATATAAGAATGTGACAATATTTTAGCTTCTTAACAAACAAAGCTCTTTGTTTTTTTTGTTTTTGTTTTTTGGCACCCATTTCTTGTTCACCTGCACAATCTCCTCCATGTATGCGGTCTAGTGTCCACATACTTATTCATGCATTGGAAAGAAGATTCAAAATGTGTCCAGCTTTCCCTTTTTAATGAAGCAAAGCTACTCTCGCTAGGTCGCGCCTCACAAATATAATTAATTGCACGGAATTAGAGATATGCTTACTCATTACCTTGAGTTTAACTCAAAACCTTTTTAACCAATAAGCAATGCATAACAACAAAGTCATTATATGTGAGGTGCAATTTCTTATTATTATGAAAAAGATAGAATTTCTCCTACTCATAATAAAACCTAAAAATTTAGAGAACTTAGGAAAATGATACAATTATTTTCATGGTATGTCATTGGCACCTACCTTAGGTGACTACACAACAAGTTACATGAACACTCAAATTATAGAGCTTTCGGCATGCTTAGTCCTTGAAGACCGTCAGTCCTATAATTATTCGAGTAATGCGAGACTCTTTTTTTTATTATTATTTTTTGTTTGTGGTGGGTGGGTTGATTTCTCATCTTATTTATTCATATTTTTGTCCTTAACCATAAAATTGAAATTGAACTTTTAAAATGTAACAAAGGTGATCACCACGTCCTATCTTAAAATTTTGCCAAAAAAATTGCATAATGCAAAATGTTATTTTCACTGCCAAAAAAAAGAACTAAATTAAAATTAAAATAGTTTACACCACTATTTCTGTAAAATTTCCAATTAAATATGTGGTGGGCACGTAAATACTCTCATTCAATTTAGGACTAGATACCAAAACTACGTATAAAATAATAAAATGGCGATAACAACAATAAAGTTGAGAAATAATTGACAGGAAAAACTTTTAAAACCAAATTGTCCCCACCCAAAAAAAAAAGAAAAAAAAAAAGAGGCCGTTCAAAGACTGATGTGATGTTATAAAAATGCAAAGTGATGTACAAAAACCAGAGGGAGCATGCCATTGACAGCCTCCAACTCCTCCCTTCTTATCCTCAAAAAGCTGCGGATGCATCTCCTCTTTTTTTTATTATTATTTTTTGTTTGTGGTGGGTGGGTTGATTTCTCATCTTATTTATTCATATTTTTGTCCTTAACCATAAAATTGAAATTGAACTTTTAAAATGTAACAAAGGTGGTCACCACGTCCTATCTTAAAATTTTGCCAAAAAAATTGCATAATGCAAAATGTTATTTTCACTGCCAAAAAAAAGAACTAAATTAAAATTAAAATAGTTTACACCACTATTTCTGTAAAATTTCCAATTAAATATGTGGTGGGCACGTAAATACTCTCATTCAATTTAGGACTAGATACCAAAACTACGTATAAAATAATAAAATGGCGATAACAACAATAAAGTTGAGAAATAATTGACAGGAAAAACTTTTAAAACCAAATTGTCCCCACCCAAAAAAAAAAAGAGGCCGTTCAAAGACTGATGTGATGTTATAAAAATGCAAAGTGATGTATAAAATCCAGAGGGAGCATGCCATTGACAGCCTCCAACTCCTCCCTTCTTATCCTCAAAAAACTGCGGATGTATCTCCTCTATATCAAATAGCAGAAACTGAAGCCAAAAATGGCTTCTTC
>NW_010360987.1:0-2246 GCF_000414095.1 Morus notabilis | reverse complement strand
GCAATTTGAATGTTAATTCATAATATTAGAAAAATAATATATATATATAATAACTCTTTTATTGCTTTTTATCTGATTATATGTTTGTTTTACAACTCAATTTCTTAATTTAAGTTGTGTATCCAAGAAAAAAAAATAAACTTAAATATTTATGAGAAAAAACACTATAACAATAAAATTTAAATTGTGACTTGAGTTATGAAATAAACATTACCTAAAAATCTAAAAAATACATAAAACACCCCATGCGTTTAGTTAAAATATTGTTTTTGTCCCTCTTTTATAAAAATTCTTAAAATGTCTCGCGTATTTCTTCAAAATATCTTATTTATTTCTCATATTTTTTAAAATATCCTAAAATTAACTTTTACTCAACATTTGATCAATCAAATTTATAATGGCTCGTTTGGTTCACGCATTTAAGTTAATGATTTTAATTCTGCATTCACATTTTGTGAGAGAACCCATTAGCGATAATTTTTTATGAAAAAAAAGTATTGTAATAGAATTATATTTTGAAACACGCGAACTAAACGAGCCTTAAGATACTCAAACTATTTCAAATATTTTGTGAGAAAATATTTTCAAACTATCCTGTCTGTTTAGGCAAAATACCACTTTTTTGTCCGTCTTTTTGTAAAACTCCATAAATTATCCTCTTGTTTGTAAAATCAAACACAAACGTGGAATTCTACCACCATACTTAAACTTCTATAAGAATAAAGAGTTATTTATCTTTTTATACCTTGTATTTTAAGTTTATTTAAAAAGTGTATCTTCAATTTTTAATTTCATAAAAAATATAGCTTCATATTTTATTTAATATACAAATTCATATCTTATACTGGTCAACACTTGATTATGACATCAAAAATAACCAAAATACCCTTAAATACAAGAAAGAGAAAATTTAAAAAAAAAACTTCAAAAAAATATAAAAACAGAATCTTAAAAAAAAAAAGGTTTTTTTCTCTTCTCATATACTTCTTTTAAAAAGTTTTATTTGTTATTTTTAAGGGTACTTTGATCATTTTTGAGGTCATAATCAAGTGTTGACCGGTATAAGATATGACTTTGTATATTAAATAGAATTGAAATGTATACTTTTGATGAGATCAAAAACTAAATTTATACTTTCTAATTAAACCTAAAATGTAGGGTATAGAAAAGTAAATAACCTAAGAATAATTAGAAACTGAATAAACATGGCATTTTTAAGAAACACATGGGTATTTGAGATATTTGGACTGTAAAAGAGGCAAAATAAATCAAGCACAAGGATTGTTTTGGATATTTTCCCATCATACTAAAACTCCTGTAAGAATAGATAGAAAACAGAGCAATTTGATTGGTAAAACTAATGGCCTTCACTTATATGGAAACAGTTACGAATATACTCAACACAATCCCTCCATGAAAAAGGAAAAGGAAAACGCCAATTTGTTTGTTAACAAAGGTAAAAGAAAACTATGGATTTGAGCGCATAATTTTTTAGTGGTACGGCCACATCATCGCCAAATTTATAATTTCCGGCGATCCTTAAAAGGAACACCAATTATTTCGACATTATACTGTTTTTTTAGAGGATATTTATTTTTTGTATTCGTTCATAATTCTGAATTATGATTTATATTTCTTTATAGTGTTTTTCTCTAATAAAAAATACACGTAAATATAAGAATGGTTCTAAATCATAATTCTAAATTCATGAACCAAACGTCGGAGTACGTTTGGTTTATGTATTCAGATTCATGATTTATAACCATTCTCGTTTTACGTGTATTTTTTATGAGAAAAAATACTGTAAAGAATCATGAATCATGATTCAGAATCAGAGACGAATATAGAAAACAAACGTCTAACGTCCCTACTTAAGCAAATAAATTAGGACCTGCGTATTTGCAGGAAATGCACGTGTTCACATTAAGCCCCGACTAATTTGAGTTGGTTGGTTTTCAGAAAATTTATGGTCCATATTCAATATATTCATTTCTAACACTTTCCGTATAGTGAATTATTCCGTTTAACAAAAAAAAAAAAAGTATTAAAATTCCCTTAAATATTATATATTTGGAACAAAGTGACGTGATTGCTTCAGGGCTAATAATAAGAGCTGCACATGAAACTGAGTTAGGCCTTGTAAATTAATTAGTGTATTTTTCACAAAACTACAAGCTTGGTCAATAATGCAGAAGACTTGCATCAAATATGTTACGGCGGCATAACTATAACATACGCGTATCCAG
>NW_010360986.1:0-537 GCF_000414095.1 Morus notabilis | reverse complement strand
TAGTGGTTTTATAAGACGTAAAAACAATTATAATGTCTTATATTATGTAAAACACCTTGGAGGAGGAGAGACAAATACAGAGAACACAATCTACTTCAAGCTCGACTAGTCCCCCCTTTGACGAGCATAGGGTTTTGGAGCAAGTTCTTGGCATGCGTAGAGGACATAAGATAGGAGTGGGTCCGACGCTCTCCCAAAAGCATTACTCCGGGGCTTCTCCTTGGTTCATACTCGGATGCAACATCATCGGCTCAACCTGACCCATGTGTGAGTCGTTATTTAAAGAAATCGTACCAGGAACAAGTTAAGATTTATAACAATCATGTGAAGGTGTTAGAGTTGATGGCTAAATTGCAGCCAAACATCCAATTACCTATGATTGATCATCCAGAACCAGTTGACCTGGACACTCTTCTGCATCCTTCAGATGATGACAGTCTTGATGATGATTCAGCTGCTGGCGATGCTGCAAACTTAGACGATTAGTACCGTTATATGTACTATTTTATTTTTCACTTTATTTAGACTTTTATATTT
>NW_010360985.1:0-10876 GCF_000414095.1 Morus notabilis | reverse complement strand
GGGCAAGCGAACAGTCCAAAAGGTGCTGAGAAGGTACGGTCTAGGCAGGTAGGATAATAGGCTACTTGAGAGAACCATATGGGAATCTCTTGTGACAATCCGCCCCAAATGTATCCATATGTGATCTGTAAGATATAAAAGGGGTAAAGACCCAGAGAGAGAAAATAGGATTTTATAATATTTGAATAAAGAAAAATACAGTAACAAGTGGATGTAGCTCTTTCATGATAGAGTTAACCACTATAACCTCGTGTGTTCTTTTCTTTCGTTTTAAACGACAAATCTATGTCTTCAAGATACCTTGAAAACAAACACAACCGGTTGCATTTTCCTGAGAATATAACTAGTTTTGGCCGGTAACCCAACTGACTACCGAGTGGTAATCCGGCGTAATCTTGTTGATGAAATTCCATCGTCAACAATTGGCAACTCCACTGGGGACCGCACCCAGAATCTCTGGTTCGTGTGTTTAGGATCTGAGACAACTAAGAAGTAACCAACGATCATGCCTCCGAGAAGAGGGAGAAGTGACGCCACGAATCAAGGCAGCCAAATAGAGGAGAACACCACGCATCCGACCAATCCGGCCAATGTTGGGGGCAGAGAATATCAACCCGACCAGGGGAATCAACCCCCGGTAAGGAACGAAACTCCGTCCCCGAGTATGCCATAGCTTGACCCGTTACAAATGCATGCCCAGTTGAATGCTCTGACCGACTTGGTTCGAGGGCAGGTGACCACCATCGAGCGAATGGACGGGAGAAGCTCTATGCCCCCTTTGGAGGGCGCCCCGAGACCGCCGAGCGCTGCCATGGCAGGGAATCAGAATGCTG
This sequence comes from Morus notabilis, assembly GCF_000414095.1. Taxonomy (NCBI): domain Eukaryota; kingdom Viridiplantae; phylum Streptophyta; class Magnoliopsida; order Rosales; family Moraceae; genus Morus; species Morus notabilis. Next base: position 10,043 of record NW_010360985.1, on the reverse strand, counting down.
GTGACCAGCACAGTGCCCTAGAAGGGATCGGGAAAAGTGAAAATGTCAGGGGGGATAACTCGAGGCCTCAGCCATCCAAGTCCCTCGACAGTTGACAAAGGGCCGCCAGGCGACGAGCCAAGGAGAAAGGAGCAGTCGGGGGCCTGGAAAAGTTCCCTAAAGCGCCACCTCAAAACCAGGGGAAGAATATCCCGGGGGATTCAGGGTCGGTGCAAAAGGGTGGAGATCTGAGGAACAAGCTGGATGCTAAGAAGGCAGAAGCCTAAAAAAGGGTCAGTTATGCAATCTCAACAGAAGAGTCAAAGGCCATCATGGAGCGCGTGGCAAGCTTAGAAGAAAAGCTTATAGGTGATGTCGCCTGTTTGAAAAAGGATGTTAAAAGCCAGGTGAGTCACCTACAAAAGAACCTAGGACAAGTGGCAGAAGTGGTTAATATCGACATCACTCTTAGTCGAGTCCATGACCACCCTTTTACTGCCGAAATCATGGCACCACCTCTCCCAGATAAATATAAGTCCCCGTCGACGCCACCATATGATGACAGAGGAGATCCCGATGACCATCTGGAAATGTACACAGGAAACATGCTTCTGCATGGATACGCAGAGGAAATAATGTGCCGAATGTTCCGAAACCACTTGACTGATTCTGCCCGAAGATGGTTCTAGACACTCAAACCAGACTCCATCTCCAGCTGGGAAGAATTGAAAAAATCCTTCTCCCTCCAGTTCATCGGGGTAAAGAAATATATCCCGCCGAAGTAAAATTTGACAATGGTCTATCAAAAACCAAACGAGTCATTAAAAGAGTCGCTGGTGAGGTACGGGGAATCCGTCGCCGCTACAACAGATATGACGGATCGGGAGGCTCTGATGGGGGCTTCATCTAGCATGAAAAAGAACACCCCATTTAAGCACGACCTGAACCAAAAGCCACCGGCCACCTATAAAGAATTCTTTGCATGGGCGGAGGGATATGTCAACGCCGAAGAAGCTGAAACAAAGGATCCCGAGCACAGATCCAACAAGAACAAAGGAACTAAGCAAGGATTGACGTCGGGAAAATAAGACAATCGAAAACGGCGAGGTGGAGGAAACGGAGATACACAGGTCGCATTGACGTCGAACCATCTAGAAACAATGAAGCCAAGGTAAGAGGAAAATTAGAAGCCTCGCCCATTACAACGGTATGATTCCTATCACGAGCTGACTGTAGGGGTCGAAGAGTTATTCAATCAGGCTAATCGAGGAAACTTGTTGCGCCGACCAGAACTTATGAAGTCGGATCCTAATCGAAGGAATCAAAACAAGTATTGCAGGTTCCATGGAGACATCGGCCATAACACCAACGATTGCACCGACCTGAAGGATGAAATCGAAAGACTAATCCGTGAAGGGAGGTTGTAAAAATTCAAAATCGATAGGAGGGGCCATAGCCACGGAAACGACGGTCGGCGCTGGGAGGATAATCAACGAGGTGAAGACCATAAGTCGGTCGGTGTTATAAGAACCATTCACGGCGGCCCATACCTTGGGGGGACTCAAGGAGATCTTAGAATAATTACGCCATGAGGCAAGACAGGTGTACCAAGAAAGGTTTTGGAACCTCTCAACTGTCAAGCCAACGAAGACAACAAAATTCGGTGGCGCTGAAGTGGTATTCACCGAAAAAGATGCGAATGTTGGTCCATTTCCCCCATAATGACGCCTTGGTAGTAGAGGTAGTGATTAGAAACCACACCGTTTGCAGAATCCTCGTGGACAATGGGAGCTCGGTGGACATCCTGCACTCCGATTGCCTGGAAAAGATAGGAATCCCAAAGGAGCAACTGGAGAAAATATCTCGGCCATTATATGGGTTCGCGGGGGATTTGGTCATCCCCCAAGGAACGATCAGGCTGGTTAAAACTGCAGAAGATAAGCCTAGGCAAACAACTATGATGGTGAATTTTGTGTAAGCAAATGGGGCTCACACTACAACACCGTGATCGGGAGGCCAACCCTTCAGGCGCTAAGAGCAATAACATCCATCTACCATCAAAAGGTTAAGTTCCCAACCCCCAATGGCGTAGGGGAAATAAAGAACAATCAATATGAATCCAGGGTCGCATACTCAGATGTCATGCATGGATATGATCAACCGGGGAGACAAGAAGTGAGAATGGTGCATCAGGGACCGGTTGAAGTCATAGATCCCAAGATCGAAGAGGAGATTACATGGTCCCAACCAATCGAACAATTGGTGGTAATCCGGGTAGATAACGAGGAGCCGACGAAGGTACTAAAAATGGGCTCGGCTTTGCCCCCGACGCTTAAAGTCAAAGTTCAAAACTTCCTGAAGAAAAATCTGGATGTTTGCCTGGACGCATGCTGATATGGTAGGAATCGACTCTGAAGTCATGTGTCATGCTTTAAACGTCAACCCTTCTTATCCTCTGAAACACCAAAAGTGTCGACTGATGAATCCGAAGAGGTACGAAGCGTTGAAGAAAGAGGTCGACAAATTGATTAACAATGGTTTCATCAGGGAGGCTCACTATCTAGATGGGTTTCAAACCCTGTCATGGTGATCAAGCCTAACGGGAAGTGGAGGACGTGTGTTGACTTCAGCGACCTCAACAAGGCCTGCCTGAAATATGGTTTCCCACTCCCTTGAATAGATCATGTGGTCGATGCTACTGCCGGACATGAGTTGTTAAGTTTCATGGATGCCTACTTTGGTTATAACCAAATTCCTATGCATCCGGCCGATGAAGAACACACATCGCTCATCACAGACATGGGCTTCTATTGCTACAAGGTAATGCCATTTGGCTTGAAGAATGCAGGGGCGACATACCAAAGGCTTGTAAACAAGATGTTTGCTGAGCAGATTGGGAAGACGATGGAGGTCTATGTTAATGACATGTTAGTAAAAAATACGGAGGCTAGACAACACGTCACACACTTAGGGAAATGTTTGATGTGTTGAGAAGATATCACATGAAGCTAAATCCCTTGAAGTGCGGTTTTGGGGTTGGATCAGGAAAATTTCTTGGGTTCATAGTCAGTAATAGAGGAATAGAGGCTAACCCAGAAAAAATAAAAGCCTTGCAAGACATGAAGTCTCCCACAAAGCCAAAGGAAGTCCAGAGGTTGACGGGATGTATCGCTGATCTTAATAGGTTCATATCTAAGGCGACAAACAAGTGTGTGCCCTTCTTCGATGCATTAAAAGGAAGTAAGCGGTTCGAGTGGACAGCGCAATCTGAAGAGGCCTTTCAAAGGTTAACGAAGCACCTCGGCAAACCCCTTATCCTGTCAAAGCCCATTCCGGGCGAAGGACTAAGCCTATATATCTTTGTTTCAAAGCATTTTGTAAGTTTTGTACTGATCAGGGAAAAAGAAAGGGTCCAGTTGCTGGTCTACTACGTGAGTAAGAGGCTCCTGAACGCCGAGTCAAGATACACCAAGATGAAAAAATTAGCTCTTGCCTTGATGGTGGCCTTAAGAAAGCTTCGGCTAGGCCCACACAATACGGGTTCTGACAAATCACCTACTGAGACAGGCATTGCAAAAGCCTGAAGCGTTCGGTCGACTCCTGAAATGGTCGGTAGAATTGAGCCAATTCGACATTGAATACGTGCGAAGGACAACAATCAAAGGGCAGGCGTTGGCTGACTTCATGGCAGAATTTTCCCACAGGCCGGCGATTGCTGAGGATGAAGGGATTAAAGAAATAGAGTGGAAACTCTATGTAAACGGAGCAGTAAATGAAACTGGATTAGGAGCGGGTGTTAAGTCCAGAGGGCCATAAAATCGCCTCAGCAGTGTGGTTCAAATTCAAGGTATCGAACAAAGAAGCAGAATATGAGGCGCTGATTACAGGATTGCGGTTGGCAAGGCACTTGAAAACTGAAAGCCTTGGCATTTTTAGTTACTCTCAACTAGTGGTCGGACAAGTAGAGGAAAAGTATTAGGCTCGCGGTGAAAGAATGGGGGCATACTTGAGAAAGGTAAAGGAAGAGGTCACTAAGTTCAAAAACTATGAGATAATGCAGGTACCAAGAGCTGAAAATACAAATGTCGATGCCTTAGCTAAGCTGGCATCGTCAAAGGATTCAGATATGGTAAGGGTCATCCCCATCGAAACGTTGAAACGATCATCAATTGATGAAAAAGCAAAAGAGGTCTTAACAACCCTGGCGACCGAAAATTAGATGACGTCACTCGTCTAATACTTGATGGACGCGAAGCTACCCAACGACAAGGATGAAGCCATGAGGGTCAAATATAGGATTGCCAGATACTTACTATATGATGGCCTGCTATACAGACGAGGCTTCTCAACGCCCTTACAACGGTGCCTGGATGACAATGAAGTGCGAAAGGTCTTCCAGGAGATCCATGAAGGAGTGTGTGGTAATCATACTATAGGGCAATCTTTAGCTCTAAAGGTTTTGAGACATGAGTACTATTGGCCTACGCTTAAAAAAGACGTGTATCAATATGCTCGGCATTGCGATAAGTACCAACGATATGCCACGATTCCTAGAGCGCCCCCAGAAAACCTAACTTCCATTCTTAGCCCATGACCTTTTGCCAAATGGGGGGTCGACTTGTTCGGACCTTTGCACCTCGCACCGGGAGGCTTTAAGTTTGCCATCGTCGCTATGGACTAGTACACTAAGTGGGCCGAGGCGAAAGCTCTTACTTCAACCACAGAGGTTGCCTGCACAAGCTTTATTTGGGACAACATTGTGTGCAGATTTGGGGTTTCGCATTTGATTGTATCCGACAACGGTAAACAGTTTGACAATGCCTCGACACGTAAATTTTGTGACGATTTAGACATTTAGAAAGACTTCTCAGCGCCGATACATCCACAGTCCAACAGCCAAGTTGAAGCCGTCAATAAAATCCTGAAGTACACCCTGAAGAAAAAGCTTGATAACTTGAAGAGAGAATGGGCTGAAGAACTTTCAAAGGTCTTATGGGCGTAAAGGACTACAAGTCGAACTACAACAGGCGAAACACCCTTCTTTATGACGTATGGAGTCGAGGCAGTGCTCCTCGTAGAAATTGAGACGTCGACACTAAGAATGGTCGCGTACGAGGACAACGCGAACGTTGAAGCAATGAACAGGGAGCTCAATCTGTTGGAAGAAAAAAGGCTTGACTCTCAACTACGACTCGCCGCTTACCAACAAAGAACAACGTGCTATTACAACAAAAAGGTAAGGCAGAGACGGTTTTCCCCAGGAGACCTCGTCTTAAAAAAGGTCACATTAAGTACCAAGCCTAAAAGTACTGGTCCCCTGGGCCCGACTTGGGAGGGACCCTACCGCATAAGAGAAATGCTACGTCCTGGTACTTATGTCTTAGAAAACCTTGCTGGTAGGAGAATTCAACACTCTTAGAATGCCGAACAATTAAGTTGTATTATCAATGATCTGTATTATTTGGTTATGTTGTATCTATGTTTTGTGAAATAAATAAAATCTCATTCCTCTGAAACGTTAAAATCGTATCTCCCGATACCTCAGAGAGGCAAACCCGTAAAGTAATTTCTGCTCAAGAACAGAGGTTCTTAACCACACATGAAGGGGCAAGAGAGGATCTACGATAAAATGACGCTAGCTAAAAGCCCCAAGGGGCATCCAGGAAGTTGGCTTTTCCAAGGAGGAGAAACTTCTATACTTAGCATATTCTCAAATCTGCTAAAAGCCCCTAGGGGCATCCAGAAAGCTGACTCCTCCAAGGAGGAGAAGCTTCTATACTTAGCAGATTCTCAAATCTGCCAAAAGCCCCAAGGGGCATCTAGGAAGCTAACCCCTCTACGGAGGAGAAGCTTCTATACTTAGCAAATTCTCAAATCTGCCAAAAGCCCCAAGAGGCATCCAGGAAGCTGACCCCTCCAAGGAGGAGAAGCTTCTATACTCAGCAGATTCTCAAATCTGCCAAAAGCCCTAAGGGGCATCCAAGAAGCTGGCCCTTCTAAGGATGAGAAGCTTCCATACTTAGCGGATTCTTAAATCTGCTAAATGCCCCAAGGGGCGTCAAAGCCGACTCCTCCAAGGAGGAGAGGTTATCATACTTGGCAAATTCAGTCCAAGTCCAAGAACCTATAACCAACTGCTTAAAAAATAAAACAAATAAACAGAATAAAATGAGGCTACATTAAAGATAAATATACATATCGGTGGGATAAAAACCCATTGTCTTAATATTGTGAAAAAATATTAGAGAAATAAACAAGAATCAGTGCTAGGCATACTAAGCCTCATTGCCCCCGCTGTCTTCACCTCCGGCAGCTCCCTCAGCGCCCCCACTGCCCTCGCCGCCTCCATCATCGGCAGGAGAACCCTCGTCGTCAGAATGAGGCTTGTAAAGGAAGTCCAAGTTCATGCCAGAAATGTGCCTGTTGATCCTAGCAACGAGTTGCTCGCCAACAGACAGTATGTCACTGGCACGCATGTCACTGGCACGCATGTCATGCAATTCATCAGAGGATTTAAAGTCCTCGACGGCTTTGGCAGCGACCTCTGCATTTTGCTAAGCGAATTCAGCAGAGGTCAAGAATCCCTCGACTCCCTCCTTTTTACCTAGGTCGTAGCCTTTTTATTTACCTAGGTCATATCCCTCATGCCGGCCTTGACAAAGGAAGGCCTCTTTGGCATTGACGGCTTACTTGCGGGCTGCTTTTGCTCCATTCTTGGCATCCTCCAAGTCAGCTTTCACTGCATTTAGCTCCTTTACGACGAGGGCAATCTTCTTTGAAAGCTCATCCTCGTTGGCCTTCTCCGCTTTAAGGAGAGCCTTCAAGCTCCCCTCTACACGATCCATCTCCTTACTCTTGTCCTTAACCTTAAGCATTTCAATGATGTTAAGGATGGAGAGGACAAGGGACTGAAATCAGAAGAGGAAATATGTCAAGAAGGAGACCCCAAAAAAACAAAACAAAAAACAAAAAAAATATATGAGCTCAACGACGAAGCTTACATGAATCTGGTGAGAGATCTGCTGGCGGGGCGGTCGATAAAAGAGAACCAAGTAGCGCTCTCCCAGTCTTGCTCACAAAAGGATTCATAGAGAGCCAGGAAGATGATGGGAAAAATGCAGTGACAGATTCAGCGCCGCCTCTATCTGAGCCGGGGAGAGATCCGAGATGATGTACATCAGATCCAGAACTCTTGTCCCTGGGAGCAACAGGCATTCCCTGGGTAGAGGAGCCTCAGGAGCATCAATTATATCAATATCGGAAGTGCTGTGTCCTCGGCGGTTGCGCTCGACCTCTCGTGAGGCCTCTGCTTCTTTGAGCGCCCCTTGTCGCCTGGAACGCGTAGCTGCAAGGTCTTCATCTCTGCATCACAATCAAAGCCAAGTAATTAGACAGACGACTGATGGTAACGAACGACTGTAAGGGAGAGACACTAACCTCCGGTTGTGAAATGGAAGAAGTCCTTGACCGCATCGGTGTCTGCGGGGTCAGGGAGTGAAAGCAGGAGGTTAGAGCTTCTTAGGTTCTCCCGTGTCAAAAGAATGTCGATATGACGCTCGCTTTCTGGGAGGCTGAAGGCTTCCTCTACCCTTGCTAGCCGGTTCCCAAAAAAGTTTAGGGCGGTCTTGGGGAACTGTATAATAAGACATGGGGTTAGTGGTATAAAAACATAAATTCAGCTATAACATGCGGTCAATGGTACTTAATCAATGTCCTAAAAGATATATGCACCCCAAGGCGTTTAAATGGTTTATCCGCGGGGTGGACGTCAAACATACCCTTGACCATAAAAAATATTGGCTTCCAGGTATGAGACGATGAGGGCTAGCCCTTTATTAGTTTTCCTAAAATGGACTTGGATCTCCCGTGACTACCCAAAAAATACCAGCCGTCGCATTTAGGGACCTGGCAAAGTTTAAATACAAAAAGAAACTCGTCCAATGATAGCTCCATGTCGAACCTTTGGTCCCAAAGAATCCACATGCTGGCGAAGCTATACCAAAAATTAGGGGCCAGCTGTGTGGGGAAGATGTCGTGGAGCTCACAGAGGCCCTTCACCAATGGGTGGATGGGAAGTGTCATTCCCGCCGTGAAGGCTCGGGTATAAACAGATAAATATCCCGGGGTTGGTAGGCTTGCCTTGAAGTTGGGGTCTAGGAGGAAGTACTCCAACCATCGACCGTCCACGCGTCCCTCCTTATAAGCACGGACATGTCCCTTTGCCGTGTCTTCAGCTCTGTGAAGTCAGCTGTGAAGGACGACCGTTCCTCATCCACCCCGATCGATGCCACGGGGACACCGAAATGTCATCCGCTATAGCTGGAGATCATACCATCGACTAAGGAATCGGAGGGGGCGCTAGACGTAGAAGCTTCCTCCTCGTCTGGCTCACCTTCGACCAGGCGGTCGACGCTGTCCTTGTCGTCCCGAGGGTCAGGGATATAATCCTCGACCTCTCTCAGTATTAGATCACTGTTGGTGGAGAGAAAGGAAGACTCGGCGGCTAGAGAAGGATCTGACCTCACAAGAGGCACAGACGATGATCCCCCTCGACGGTTAATCCTTTTGGGTGCCATGACTGTGAAGGAAAAATCTAAAGTCAATATCCTATAAGTCGAGAGGGGGAGGAAATAAGTTCGGCGCCTAAAGCTGTTAAACGAGCATAGTCGAGTAAAGATAAGGCAAAAAATGACGACTGTTTGAGTAGGTGATGATGATTCTAACCTAAACATGATCAAGACGACAACTATTCAAACAAAGTGTCGACCATTCAAACGAACCTAGAAAGCCAAACAAGAGTCCAAACCCACTCAAAACTCCCATAACCTGTCAAGAACATTGCGAAAAACACCAAACCCAGGTTCTAGTAGCCCTATTACGCCATTTTCAACCATCCTCCTATCAAGAAATCTGCCGCAAACCGGAGCAAAAATAGAAAACTCAGGCAAAAAGTAAACACTCACCGCACCACAATAGACAGTAAAATGGAGGAATGGAGAAGGGATGCTTACCAGAAAACTAGGAGCGGAAGAGGCGCAAGAACTCGAAGTGAACTTCATCGGAGAATCGCATGTTTGCGAGTGGGGAGTATGAAGAAGGGTCCTGGAGAATTTTTGGCAGAGTGTCGGGCTAGTTTCAAGGTGATTTGAACGATCACAAAGAGATTATTTATAGTAACGGGGAGCCCTCGGCTCCTAGTCGTTCGATGAAGTAAGTATACATCCAACGGCAAACACAAAGGGATTTGATCCAACAGTTAGGGAGAGGACTGGAAGCTGGAGAGACACACTCCAACAGCCCAGATTTGCCCGTTTAAACAAAAGCCCACATCAGCATGGCGATCGAACTGACCCGACGTTTGCACTTTTCGAAAGGCTCTGAAGCGCCAGAACCATCATTACAAGGGAGGTTCGGAGTTAGGCTCCCACACCCGAAGCAAACGAAGAGGCCAAAATAAGTCCCAACCTAGTTAAAGCTCGAGGCAGTCCAAAGAAAAGCCTCGACCTGAGGGGCAGCTGTTGTGTGGGAAAATATGCTTTGCCATGTCGGATGACAACCGAGCTCCACGTAGCCTTCACCCACCACGTCAGACAGCGGTCGACGTCTTGAGCTCATTTCCCCCTCCCCCGACTGTGAAAGGGCCAATCGTATGAGAAAATCCATGCAACATTCGACCCCACACGCAGTCGAGGCCTGCACGATTCGTTCTCCATATACCGATACCATGGGAGGATTAACTAGGATGGAGACTGCGGTTTGTGAAATATAATATATACGCAAAGGGCAGGACGCATTAGCTTAGATCCACATCCCAAGAATGACCTCTGAGGTGACAGAGGGAAATCCCTAGGTTACTTATGGGTTTAGAGAAGGTCAGTAGCACAGGAAATGATTACCTGCCCATAAACCACCTAGAACGGACCGATGGAAATCACAAAAGATCCGCAGAGCCGTAATAGTGGACAAAGTGGGCGAGTGAATGGTCCAAAAGGTGCTGAGAAGCTACGGTCTAGGTAGATAGGATAATAGGCTACTTGAAAGAAACCATTAGGGAATCTCCTGTG
>NW_010360984.1:0-1387 GCF_000414095.1 Morus notabilis | reverse complement strand
CTTTCCCTCCATCTCCGCAAAATCTTGAACTCCCTCCCTCCTCGTATTATGTTGGAGAATTTGAGGAATGGAGGCAAGAAAACTGAAATCAAAATAGGGTTTGAGGCATATTGGAAATACTTTCCTTTAAGGTTTTATTTGCGGTCACTTCTCAAAGTTTGCTGAAGAGTTTAATAGCAAGTTATCTCCTAGATACCACAAACTTTTGAATACAATATCCAACAAAAATATTGTGTTCCATAACAAGATATGAAATCTGTAAATTTTCTCGAGTAATCATAAAGACAAATGGTTTATTTCATGAATAGACATAACTGATTCAACCAATACAACTATTCACATAAAGGTACATCTTCATTGTAAATGTATCTTTTCATGTATCAATGCAACTATTTGTCACGACGCCAAGGATAAGGCTGTGATTATTAGGGCTTAATTTAAAATTTAACTTAATTAAACTGAATTAATTAAGGAAAATCCATGAAAATAAAATAAAATATACAAATCCCAAAATAGATATTAAAATATGTTACTCCGGAGTCTTTCTTTTACAAAAAAATATTTAAAACGGTCCATAAAGTTTGAAATAATATAACTCTGGGACAATGTCAACTAATACAGTTTATATACAGGAATATAGTACATCTCAGAATTAAAACCTGCAAATTCAGAATAAACTAACCACTTCGAATCTCACGCCTTCAATCCATCGGCATGCACTTGCCATGCTAAAAATCTAAATCGCTAACTCTAGAGGGAGGGGTTAAAACATTGAAAATAGAGGAAAAGTGAGCGAAAGGCTCAGTAGGATACAATTTTATAAAAAGAATTTAATAATTAAAAGTACTCACCGTCCGAAGAAACACTCGAAACCAATCATCCTTTAAAGAGAAGAAATACTGGCATAATAGTAGCAAATACCTAAATAACGAAAATGTGTAAAGCCATAAAAATCACCATTGAGCAAGAAGTGACCCGTACGGATTTCGGGACCTGCCCCCAAGGATACAATTCCCATACCCCGATCTCTGTGGCCATCATGTGTTTTATCATTTCTTAAAATAGCTCATTTTAAGAAAATATCTATTAAAACTTGAATTCAGTTCATTAGGAATTCAATAGCATTATTCATGCTATTTCCTTAAACTACTTTTCGTTATAAAATATATTTCTCAAAACCTTATTTAACATAATGATGGTTTAATAGCATAAGTCATGCTATTTTCTAAAAATCATTTTCAAAACGTTTACATAGGCTGAAATCATTTAAAACTATCAATGATATGGACAAGAATATCCTACCTCTTGAAAATTTAGTCTATGGATAACTTCACGATGTCTAACCGTCTATTCTTAAAGCTCCACAGCTCGCTCTGAGCCTCAACGA
>NW_010360983.1:0-875 GCF_000414095.1 Morus notabilis | reverse complement strand
CATAGGGTTATAATAAAATAAAATAAAATTACTAAATTTATTTTTATAAGAGTACATGAATTTAAATTTTTACTCTTTATTTTTTATTAATATCATTTCAACTAATATAGTTCTTTAAATAAAAATATTAATTAATAATAAATTATACAAATTTAAGACTCATTAAAGAGGCATTTGTCTAATTTTTCTTTATATATCAATCGATTAAGAGTGGTAAGAAAAATTAAGAACATCACATCATAGATATTAGGGATTCTCATAAACGGTTATGAGTTTTGTTGGCAATCTCATTTAGTCTTTGATTTTCAAAATGTCACAAACTTAATTTCTGATCAATCAATCTGTTTTAATTTTAGTCTTTTTATCAATTAGGTGTTAAAAACACAATAAAATATGGATAATATTCAGTTAGTAGAGTGTTATTTTTCATTTTTACGTTAGAATCACATGTATGTTCCGTGTTCTGTTAATAAAATATTATTTTCTTCAACATCACATGCATAGTCTACCATCCTTTTTACACATAGCTGATAAAAATGATTAAAATTGAAATAAATAGATAAATTAAGGATGAATTTTGAGATGTTTTAAATATTAGGGATCAAACTGAGATTGATAACAAAGTACAAGGACCAATTATTTCGAGTTGAGTATAGGGCTTATAATAATTTTAGATTTTGATATCTGATCACCTCTTAAAAGTTATTTAATAAAGTTGGAATCTAATATTGTTCTTTTTTAACTTGGAGAATGTAGCTTCTCTTATAGGATTAGAAAAAATGAACTATCGGTAGTTCATTATTTTCAGTCGTTAGATCTATATCAGAAATTATTTATCTTGTATATTTTTTTTAATCTAATATGATTTAAATCAA
>NW_010360982.1:0-1317 GCF_000414095.1 Morus notabilis | reverse complement strand
TTTGGCAGGCTTCGCAAGAACTTGGGGAACTTAGGATTAGTCTGGGTTGTTGTGTTTTTAAAATAATTAGTGTTTTTAATAGAAGTAGAAGTAGAATTTAAAAATTATACATTTTAATTTTTCAAAATAACTTAAAAAGTATATTGATTTATGTATAAAGTGTTTTTGTACACTTTTATTAAATATTATAATTGCATCGTTTATTGTGTAAAATATTTTTAAAAGTTTCAAAAGTAATCTTAAACACACCTTTAGTGACGTTGCAAGAAGATATTACCAAATAAGAAAGCCGACGAGACGGAGTGTAATTGACACTACTGTCATAGGTGCTTGATGAAATATGGGTATTGAACGAGAGACCCTAGAAACGGGAGATTCTCAAGCTTCGGGAGCAAGTCAAGGTCCAATGCGAATACACCATTGAAATTATTGTGGGAAAGATCTAGACATGTAAGATTCACCATTTTGAAAATTAGGCTTGGTACGGGACCCATCAAATTGTTATGCCAAAAATCTACAAAGGTAAATTGTTTGTTATTTGAAAGAAATGAAGGTAACTCACCACTGAATTGATTAAATGCAAAGTCTATGAAAGTTATTTTGCTCAAATTTGAAAGTGATGATGGGAAGTTGCCACTGAATTTGTTTTCTCTTAGGTTGATGTGATCGTGAGGTCCTTAAGATTTGAAACTGATGAAGGAAGCTCACCGTTGAAATAATTCCAACCAAGATTCAACGTATTAGCGTTTGATTGGTGTATTCATGTCATAATTTGAATCGTAATTCATAGTTCGTTACAGTATTTTTTCTCATAAAAATACACGCAAATCGAGAATGATTCTGAATCCATGAACCAAACGTAAGTCCCAATAAATTACTGAATTAAACCTATAAACTAAATGAGTTTTAATGTCTTATGACGTAAACGCTAGAGGTGCATAGAAGTCATTTGATCAGTTAGTTTTACTATACAACAAATTGCTTGATCATACAACTCATGGGCCAACGTTATTTTTGAAGAATTTCAATGTCAATATCATTGTAAATTACAAATTTACAGCAAAAACAAATTTGGTTCGTTGGATAAAGAGCATTTGAAACATCAAAAACTTGAAAGCAAATTCTAATTCAGTTCGTCGATCCGAGTTTTTAATTCGAGTTAAGATATAACTTATGTGAGAGCTTCTAACTGTAGCGGAAAAAGTTAGATGTGACTTTTTGTTAGAGCTTTAATTATAACAAAATTGGAATTAAAAACTCAAATCGGCGAAATGAATGAGAATTACAGCACATTGCCTCTAAGGCTAATTAAGTAAC
>NW_010360981.1:0-751 GCF_000414095.1 Morus notabilis | reverse complement strand
CCCCGCACATCCAGCTTCGCGCCAGGGTTCTGACCCACCTCGCGCTCGGCTCCGTCACAGCCGCCCCAGCTCTCCAGTCCAACATCGTAGCAACCCCATCACAGCCACAGCCCATAGTTGCAGATGTTGCAAATCTCAAGAATTGAATGGCCATGTACTCATACCACATTACACGGAAAGAAAATTGCCAGAAGGCAAAGAAGCTCCCCAACAAGTGGAAACTTTTGAACCTAAAAGCTACAGAAAAAACTTAAAAAGAGAGTGCGAGAGGAATTGAAAATGGTGAAAGAGCTTTTTGTCATTTTGCAGCCAAAAACTTTCTATTCCACGGTGAACATTACCATCCACATGAATATGCCCTTTTCTTCTTTGCAAAAAAACATTTCCAAGAAAATCGTTAGGTGTAGCCCAGGTGGAGAAGGAGGCGACAATCTCGTTGAGGAACGACGGCGAGCTCGTGGGTCTAGATGGTGAAGGGGCCGGCGACAGAGGATAGTTTGGGACTCCTCTTATTGAGTAGACTTTCATCAATGGTTGAAATTAATCAATTACTCGTTCATTTCACCGATTCGAGTTTTTAATTTTAAGTTTCTACAATAAAAAATTTTAAAAAAATATCACATCTAACTTTTTCTGTTATAATGAAAAACTCTAAAAAAAATATCACATCTCTACTCGAATTAAAAATTTAAATTTACAAAGTAAACTAGACCTTAAAAAAATAATTTAAAAATCGTTAGTTTCTATTTGA
>NW_010360980.1:0-1049 GCF_000414095.1 Morus notabilis | reverse complement strand
TAGTTGATGAAAAAAATTAATAGTAATTGTGAGATTGAATTCTTGTCACGCCACATTATTAAACTTTTATATTTAATGGACAACTACAAACAAAAATATAATAATTAATAATATTTTAAGGTCCGTTTCGTTCATACTTCAAACTTTAAACTCATAATTTGGATTCAAAGTTTAAATTTTGAGGGAGAATCTATTAGCAGGGACTTTAATTATTCAAATTTTTTGTGCGCAAACACTTTTCTCTATTGAAATTTAAATCTGGTCACCGAAACAGAGCAAGAGACTGCTTTTATAAACATGAGGAATTAATTATGATAGAAATGTCGGGAAAGATTATTATCATGGGGAAATATGCATTGGTGAAAAAATTTCCCACATATCAGATGTATTTCTTTGGTTCATCATGTTTCTGCTTTCTTTATCGCCTGCTATTTATGGAATCGGGAGATTTTATTCTGCTGCATAAGCGTTCGAAGATGCATACATATATTTTAGCAGTATTTATGGAAAATAACTAGATTAATCTATTCTATCTGCTGATACAAATTCAAATCCTAAAGAAATTTTTCAATGATTTGCCATCCAATTCCTTAGTGAAGAACCTTCGCATGAACTCTGAGAATGTGAACTGTTGATACGCCGCTGGTTTGTTGGACGATATCAGCTCTGGCAAAGGGCCATATGTCTCCTCTCTTTTTCCAGGGTTTAAGAAAACTCCAATAGACACTCGTGGTTCTTCCGATTGATTGGCCACTACTCTATGCTCCACGCTCTTATATTGATCGTTAGTCATAATCTGTATGTTTGAAAAAGAAAAAAAAAAAAAAACGAAATTTATAAAAAATAAGTCCACGTGTCAAGCAGACAGAAAAAATAATGCTAGTATTTCTCTTATTCTAATTACGTTAATATTCACATTGTGGCAATACGGATCGTAGCTCGGGATGTAATTCATATTCATGCAATAGTACTGAATAAGTTGTTCATTTCTTCTGTACATACACACATTTTATGAGGCCAAGTGACAACTAACTACGTACATGGTGAAA
>NW_010360979.1:0-1123 GCF_000414095.1 Morus notabilis | reverse complement strand
GACCAAGAGAGAAGAGATAGAAAGAAAAATAGAACTACGAGAGAGAAACCGGGAATTCTAGAGACAGAACAAGAACTCAAGA
This sequence comes from Morus notabilis, assembly GCF_000414095.1. NCBI lineage: Eukaryota > Viridiplantae > Streptophyta > Magnoliopsida > Rosales > Moraceae > Morus > Morus notabilis. Next base: position 1,041 of record NW_010360979.1, on the reverse strand, counting down.
AGAGAAAAGTTAATAATTTGAATTCGTCAACGATAACTCTAGATAGCACTAACGGACAAACATAATCTTCAATTCAAAACTAAGTTAGATGAAACAATCTTAATGGATAGATACATAATTCAATTTCCTAGTATCTGTATCTTGTTCCACATCACTAGCCAATCTTCATTGATTTGAGAAAATGAGTCTTTTGCAACTTATCCCCTTTGGCGGCTTTAAGTTCTGGCTTTTCTCAAATATATTTGTTTTTCTAAGCACTGCTCTGATGTTACTTATATGGTGGAAGTTGCAGCTAAATATAACAGATCACATCTTCTGAGACCTCTTTCATGTCATCCTTTAGTCACCAAAAGTCATAATTTCCTCAACAACCGGGGAAAGACAAATTGATGATGATTCAACATCATGAGCTTCAAACTGTTCTGCATTACTTCATCTTGACATTTTAAATTTTTAGAAGCTAATAAGAACTATTTCACATTTTCTGCCAGTATAAAAAATCAATCAGAATTCACCACACACACGCACGCACGCTCGCACGCACGCACGGATGCTTAGCGTGCCAATGATGAAAATCTGCTGCCGACAGACATCATTTTTAGCTCTTGGTCAGAGTCATTCTGAATTTCTTTGTTGTTCTGTATCTCTCAAGAAAGAAGCCTATAATGTAAAAAATTGAAAAAGAAAAACTTACCAGAACAGTTTTCTTACATTCCCATGACTAACTAGCTCATGCCTCTTAAAGCCCTTTGCTTGAAACTTGAACTTAAATTATTTTATGGCTAACCGCAGGTTCTTGTAGTACAAGAGAAACATTGTGGTCCTGCATTCATTGATCTTTGGAAAATACCAACTGGATTTATTCTTGAGGTACTTATATTTGAGTCTGAACCAACTGGATTCCCTCAGATTTTCTAAATTCCCCATTGAAACCTTCGAAATTTTCTGTTCACATCTTTATCTAATTGTTTGTCCGCGTTATTGGTTTGACATCAGTCAGAGGAGATCTTCACAGGAGTTGTGAGAGAAGTCAAGGAGGAA
>NW_010360978.1:0-824 GCF_000414095.1 Morus notabilis | reverse complement strand
GCAACCAGGAGTACGCTATGGGTTTTGACACGAGGATTCAACTTAAACACGTTATGAAATTTGGTGGTCTAGGATTTGGAAAAAACAAAGAAGTGCAAACCAATTTACGGTGTGACGTTCGTAACATTTCTCATATGTACTTGTAACTTTTTAGTATGCCACAATAATATTGAAGTAAGTTTAATATGAGTTGTACATGAACGTACAAACAAATATTACAATGACAAACAAAATATAAATTAAGTGTCGGATGAATACAACCGCCGGGAGACATTCCGGGAATAATAATATGGGCCCAGTGATACCTTTTTTTCATGTGGCAACTTTGTAGTCATACAGTGACGAGTGACACTAAGATTGTTATTATGTTTGTACATGTTAGAAAAAGGATATGAAGCTAATTCTAAAGCCTTGGAAATGTTGTTTACAATTCTTGTGAATCACAGCACCTCATAGACAAGTTGCAAAAAGAATGGTCAAGTTGGCGTCCATTTATCCATTTGCACCGCAACGCTGGCTGCCAAGCGCACACCTAACGCACACAAAAACAACTATCCGCCGAAGGCATATGCCTCCAACGAATATATATACATCTCACATAAAAATATCAAAACAAAGCATCTTAGGACGTTTAGTTGATGAATTTAAAATCATGATTTAGAATTATTTTCAATTTACGTGTATTTTTTATGAGAGAAAATACTGTAGCGAAAATAGAAAACAATGAAAATAATTTTTGTGAAGAAAGTAGAAAATGATTGAAAGTTATTTTTCTTTTTCTGTTTTCATTTTTTAGTACTTATCAACAAAGTTATATTAAATAA
>NW_010360977.1:0-946 GCF_000414095.1 Morus notabilis | reverse complement strand
ATATTATATTATATTATATTACGAGTTTGAATTTTAGATTGAAAATATTATAAATTTTAAATTTTATTAGGGGTATTGTGGGTATTATAAAAGTTTTATTAATTATACTATCATGATTATCGTATAATTTAAAAGTTAAAGTTGTTTTTAAGCGCTTTTGATTTTAGCTGTAAATTTTTAAAAAAATACTTTTAAAGAGATTTACTAAACATTAAAATTATCTTTTACTACAAGTGGAAGATAATTTTGAGAGCGATAAGTAATACCAATCGCAGCCTCAATCTCTTTAGTTGTCGAGATCGTTTGAATACAAAATTTCATTTTTTATCAGTTGGCATTAACATAGATGCCACATGATACCAATAATTAATTACCATGAAAGCTTAAGTCAAACTATTCGGCATATGTCAATAGAAGATGTTTTAATTAGATTTCTCCCACAGTTGTGAAGGTGATAAATATATAGCTTGAGAATCTGTTTGAATTCTCATAGAACATATTTCAATTCACTCCATTAGCGCTTTCTTACTGTAGAGAGAAATAGAGAAGATTCTTTTTCCCCTTGTATCTGAGTGGATATTGATTTTCTTTCTTCTTCACGTGGGGTTTTTTTTTTTTTTTTTTTTTTTTATCTGACATCACACTTTGTTAAGGTTCTTGGAGTTACAAATATGGATGTTTCAGAGAGTTGTGTTGCATAGTTTTGCTCTTTAGAGGAAGAACTAAACGTGAAGAACAAGATTACCAAATAAGATTTATGAGGTTGGACTTTGCCAGTATGATCTTCAGATAGCGCTCACTGGTGAGTTATTCTTTTTTATCTGGGAAAAAAAAGCAAAAGAAAATTTTGATCCAAACCAATATAATTTAAAGCGTTGGTCAATACTTCAATATTATTCGTTTGTTTCCCTCTACATGTGAATAATTTTGATTTGTCTCCTACATA
>NW_010360976.1:0-906 GCF_000414095.1 Morus notabilis | reverse complement strand
TTTTTTTTTTTAACAAGTTTATGCATACTGATCATGTGATTGCTTGATAAAGGGTATCATATATAGTAAGTTTTAAAAAATATTCTTTCAAATTTAATAAATTCATGTTAAAAAAAAAACAAATAATTTCTTGTTTTAACTCCAAGTGTTGCATTTTTCTTTTGCTTGCAACTCTGGATCACAATCGCTCGCCTTTATTTTCTTTTACCAACTGGTCATGAGAATTGTTAAAAATATTGACATTTTATTGACAGAATATTAAAGTTGTAATACACAAAAAAAATTAAGAGCAGTTTTGTATCATTTTGACTCTAAGGAGAAGAACGAGACAACTCCTATTCTTTGAGGGTCAAAATTGAAATTAACCTACAAGTCACGAATCTTTAATATTAGGTTCTAAAAAATTATAAAGGCTCCCTGTCAAATACAGTGACACACAAAGTTCGGATTGATAAGCGGGAAAGGTAGGAATCTTTGTGAAAGGGTGATAGGAATATGGCAGTTAAGAGTATACAATATGATAATGGGTTCACATTTTAAGAACTAACCATATTCGATGTTCTTATTCGGACTTTGGTTTTTAGAATTTCTATGTAGCTCGTAATAAAATTCACAAGACGCTGCACATATAATATATCACAAAAAAATAAAAAATACCACTCAAGATGGTTAAAAAAAATTATTTATGTCACTCTACTAAAAAATAAATAACTATCATTCAGTTAATAAATAGAAAATAAAAGGTTATAATGGCCCCCGATTATTTATAATAGCATAAATAATAAATACGTATAAAACCATAACAAACCATGTACTTTTCTCTTGAGACTTTTATAGTTTACTCATAAAAGGAAAAAATATATATAGAGAACCATATACTTTTCTCTAATAAATGAGACTTTAATA
>NW_010360975.1:0-532 GCF_000414095.1 Morus notabilis | reverse complement strand
TACTACAATTGACCGCTTGTTTTTGTACACGTTTGGGCGTAATCACTCAGCAAGAGGGAGTTGATTTCCTTGACACTTTTTCTCCAGTTGCTATGTTGGTCACTGTGAAAGTTTTGTTGTCTCTAGCTGCAATTCATGGCTGGTTTTTATTTTAACTTGATGTTACTAACGCTTTTTTGCATGGTGATTTAAATGAAGAGGTGTATATGGATATTCCACCAGGGTATTCTCATCGTCAGGGGGAGTCTTGGCCGTCTAATGCAGTTTGTAGACTGCATAAGTCTTTGTACGGTCTCAAGCAAGCCTCTCGTCAGTGGTATGCACTTCTTGTTCTCCGTCAGTCAGTCCAACAGCTGAGCACAAACCAGAATCCACACAAACTCTTTAACAAGTGCAAAATAGACACTGGCCCTTTGTATGTATGTATCTCGACATCTCATTTCTTACAAACATCTATAATAATCACCACCTTGGAAAGAAAAGAACTACCATCTAAGTATGCTCACACTGCCAGAGAAAAAATATACTATGC
>NW_010360974.1:0-444 GCF_000414095.1 Morus notabilis | reverse complement strand
GAAGTCGAAGATGATTACAAAAAAGTGGAACAAGTGATTTAAAGAAAAAAGAAATCCCCATACAAAGAAATCCTAACATGGGGGTGACGGCTAAATGTTCATGATTCGAACTACTAGTTTTTCCTTTCAGGGGCTTTTTTCAGCATGTATATTGGAGACACACCTGTGTCAGAGTAAACAAAAGAAGAAATAGGAAGAAATGTGGCTAATATAATTAGAAGGTCCTGAGAAAGTCCATGTCTGGTCTCCACGGCCTCACTATTCAAATGGGCTAGTGGTTGCTAATTCTATACTATTAAGGTTAATGAAATCACAGAAGAAAAGAAAAAAAAATAAAAACACCAAAAATCTCAATGGAAAAACTGCATTTATACTTTCGGATGTATTCATTATAACAAAAAAGAAGTTTATGCTAAAGGAAGAGAAACAAAAATACCACTTTGG
>NW_010360973.1:0-602 GCF_000414095.1 Morus notabilis | reverse complement strand
AAATGGGATTTGAGTGTGATTAGCATATAAAAGAATATGTGCAAATAGATAAATTAAGAGGGCATTTGGTAGATGGATCTAGAATCATGATTTTAGATCTTAATTTAGAATTTTGTTTGCAGTGATTCTGAATTATGATTCAGAATCAATGTTTGGTTTGGATGATTCTGAATCATGATTCAGAATCTGATATGATGTTTTAAACCAGAATCACTCATGATTCTAAAACCACTATATTCTTGATTCAAGGTGATAAACTCATGATTATGAATCATAGTTTCAGAATCATAATTTGAACCTAAAATCATGAATCATGGTTCTGGTTTCAGAATCATAATTAAAATCACTCTAATTTGAATCCTCGTATCAAATGAACCTTAATACGTTGGCGTTGTTCAGTTCGCTGATTCGAGTTTTTAATTCAAGCTGAGATGTGATTTTATATGAGAGCTTTTAACTACAGTAAAAAAGTTAGATTTGATTTTTTATAAGAACTTTTAATTGTAATAAAAGTGAAATTGATAACTCGAATTAGTAAAATAAATGAACGATGCCGTTATTTGTCTTTACTTACAATATGAGGAGGAAGAAGGTTATAACCG
>NW_010360972.1:0-567 GCF_000414095.1 Morus notabilis | reverse complement strand
TGAATACTAGAAATGATAATTTACAAGTCCTAATAATATTAAATTTTGATAAAATTAGCAGGTTGTCTCTTAAATTATTAACTATGACAAATTATCCTTGATCTTAAGTAAATGTTATTAAATTTTGACAAAATTAGCAGGTTGTCTCTTAAATTATTAAGTATGACAAATTATCCTTGATCTTAATTAAATGTCATTAGAGTGCTTCGAAATCGATGAATGGTATTAAAATTTAAAAGTAAACACTCTTATACCGTGACATTATGCATTCTGATTGTATTGAAATTTCAGTTTTTTTCTTTAAAACGAGCTCATTTAATATGTACAAAAGAAATTAATTGTTTTAATAACAATCTGTAACATTTTGTTAAATTCCAGAAATAACTTATCCTTTCTTTGTTTTTATAGGTTTGAATAAAATTTGAACCATAAAGTTTTGGTGCAAACATTTTTTTTTTCGCTATCATGTCTTTCCTCACAAAATATAAACAAATAAATGTGAATATATGTTAAAAACTTTATATTTAAACTTAACAACAAAACGAGCCATTAGCAAAATTGGTGAAA
>NW_010360971.1:0-934 GCF_000414095.1 Morus notabilis | reverse complement strand
TCCTCTCTCGAGCAGAGAGAAAAAGAGAGACAATAATGAGTTTTTTTACGTTGAAAATAATCTCTTGATAAACTTACCAAACACATTTTTATAAATGATTTCTATCTGAAATTGAAAACGGTTTCATTTTCATTTTTATACAAAAAATAAAATCATTTTAAGATAAATTTTAAACGCACCCGTTAATTTTGTTAATTATCAATTAACTGAAAAGATAACCTTCACAAAAAAAAAAAAATGTAACTAACTCTATTTTAAATTTAAAATCAAACCTAATCCGGAAAGGAATCAAATCAAATATAAAAAAGGAATCAAATCTAATTTGAAAAAGAAAATATCAAATAACAGCACATCTTAAAATTTGAATTTAAAAACTGAAATATAATGATGCTGAGGTGACTGGGTCACACTATATCAGTCCCTCTAAGTAAAAAAAGATTTAACCTCGAATCTAAGGTCCCGTTTATTTTACTAATTCGAGTTTAAAATTTGAGTTTTGTTACAGTAAAAAGTTCTCAGAAACAGTCACATCTAATTTTTTTGCTACAATAAAAAACTCTCACATAACATCTTAACTCAAATTAAAAACTCGAATCAACGAACTAAACAGACCCTAAATTGTCTTTATTGTCGACCGAAACATGAGCCGAAAACTTCAAAAATATTGAAGAAAAGACTCGTCCTCGAATCCGAAGTGGCTTCAATTGGTACGAGCTGAGAATAATCTTCTTCACTAATTCGGAAAGACCCAAAGTTATATAGCAAATAATTTGTAGAACTTGCTGAAACGATCCTCGTCCCAAATAGGTAAAATAAAAACGAAAGCGAAGTAATTTGAATTTCAGAGAAAACGAAGAAAAAGCAAATTTAGAGAAGAATTCTTTGTTTTTTTTTTGTTTTTTTGGGAAAGACCTTTGTTTTTTTTTTTTTTTTT
>NW_010360970.1:0-528 GCF_000414095.1 Morus notabilis | reverse complement strand
CAAAGTACGGCTTGTAAGCAGCTACAGAAAAGGTCCGAAACCAACCACTCTCCTGGGTTTCATCAGGACTCGATGCAGGTTTCGAAAAAGTATCTGTGACAAGAAAATATATTTATCATCAACAATTATTACAAACAACAATAAATATTGGCAATCCTATCCGAAGTTAATAGCATCAGACTTCACAACCCAATGTTGTATTACATTAACACCTCTTTCGCCTACATATTATCGACTTTGCTAGACGCAACCAAATAAATTCATCTGTCTTAGTTCTTTCTAGACTATGCTCAGAACAACCAATCTGTATAAAAGCACTAAATCAGAACTCAACCCTCCCCAAGTATTGTTCCTGTTTGATTAAAAGAAAAAGAAAAGGAAAAAAGAAAATGAAAAGTAAATACTTTATGAGTTATTAATACTATCAATTTTCCTCTTGCAAATTGCTCATCCAACTCAGAATGAATCCATAAAATCCATAAATCCAGTATATCTAAAAGCACGAGATCTCATAATTATTAATTTTTA
>NW_010360969.1:2420-2675 GCF_000414095.1 Morus notabilis | reverse complement strand
CTTCACAACATTGGCCAAAGGAACGCTCAAAATTTTTGGTGTGTAACAGCGCCCATCAACTGATAGATCTAATCTTTGTTCGTGCTCTACAATCGCCATGGGAACGGCGACATCTTTTGGTGTCGTAGCGGGGCCCATCATCCGTCATATTGAAGCTCTCTTCGTGCTCTACAATTGCCACGGGAACGGGGACAACCTTTGGTGTCGTAACGGGGCCGTTCCTTCAGGCGTTATATCGAAGCTCTCTTCACGCTC